>NW_027280312.1:0-132092 GCF_046629955.1 Centroberyx affinis | reverse complement strand
CTTTAACCTTCAGCTGTTAACCCAGACCCCCCACCACCTCTCTCTCTCTCTCTCTCTCTCTCTCTCTCTCTCTCTCTCTCTCTCTCTCTCTCTCTCTCTCTCTCTCTCTCTCTCTCTCTCTCTCTCTCTCTCTCTCTCTCCTTCTCCCTCTCTCTCTCTCTCTCTCTCTCTCTGTCTCTCTCCTTCTCCCTCCCTCCCCCACCCAGCTTTCTCTCAGTGCTTTTCCAGAGAGAGAATATCCTCCGTCAGGATAGGAATAGAGCATGATATAAATAAAGCCAGAGGGAGGCAATAGATAGAAGAGGAGGGACCCAGCCAAAGCAGTGTTGGTGGGAGGGAGAGAGCAAGAGGGGTGAGGAAGGAAGGGAAGGGGGGGGGGCGGGGGGTGTCTCATGCCGCGCAAGAGCTGTGCAACTTCTTGGCAGCATTTCAAAAATGAGCCTCAGAAGCTTGGCGAGCCGAGCAGACATATTGAGACAAGGATGGCCGCCGCGTCGCACAAAACCTAGCGCTCTTCAGGATGGTTGGGAGGCACCTCTCCACAGGTATTTCACCCCTCTGCTGCACCCCTCCTTCCCTCTTCTATTCCCCCTCCCCCTGTTTTAACAGGCTTCTCTCCCTCTTGTCTCCTGCATTATTTTGGTGGTTTGTTGTTTTTGCACACTGCGTAGATAAGCACTAGAAAACATTAGAGCTCTGACGGCAGTGCATTGCAGCCAGTGTAATGTTGAGTTCTTTTCTTGTGTTTATTGTAAGCAAGTGAGGCATGTGTGCTATTGAAGCAGCAATGGTGGAGATACAGACGGTAGCTCGGAGCCTTTTTGGCTCCGGTTCAGGTCTGAGAAAATGGCGGTCCTGCACTTCTCAGTAGAGTGACGCTACAGAACGACGGCGCTGTGTGTGTCAGAAACACAGTGCCCTCTTTTTTTTTTCCCCTCTTTCTCACTGCCTCCTCTCTCTGCCTCACTCTTTTGCAAGCATTGTAAGTAAGCTCGAGAGTAAGGGGGGGGGTGTACACAAATGCTGTCACTCCCCTGTGTGGCTGTGACACAATCAGTGCGTACAGACTAAGCATGCATGTGATGGCACACATAAACAACAACAGAGGCTGCAGCAACAGGAACAGCAGAGAAGCGGAATTGAGGTGGCGCCAGGGTGATTAGTGCAGCAAGCAGCCTCTGGAGCCGGGCTTCTTTTATACCAACTCACTCCATATGCACACTGGGACTCCAGGGAGTTCACTCAACTCACTCTGCGGGGCTTTTTATTTGAGAAAAATAAGTCCAAGTATTTACTTTGGGTTGTTGGAGCAGTTGCACAGGCAGATGGAGGCTGACTTTGTGGTGAGGGGACGGGCTGCCTGGGGCTCGTGCAGAATAGTTGTGCCGCATGTCAACCAGGGGTCAAGACTGCAGGGGTCTGGAGGCCAGAGGTCAAGGGTGATTTGGCTGTCTGGGCCCTGTCATTGAATGCTTCCTCTAATGTGGCTCCCTCATATGAGATTGCTGCAAAGGGTGCCCTGTTATAAGAGACCCAAAAGGGGAAAAGCAGGCATTATTTAATGATTTGGGAGATAGTTTTTTGTTTTTTGTATGTGGTACAATTTTTTGTAGGCTATGTGGTACAATTTTTAGACCTCTAAAATGCACAATAAAAACATATATATAAATATATCCTACTATAAAATGAGGAAAACTCTGTCCTTCTGTCTGTCTGCATCCATTTTGCTCCTCAAGGGGTTGGCCAATCAATCAAACTGCACATGGGCATTGAGCATTGGCATAGGCAGGGACTGACTAAGCTGATTTTTCCATTTTCCCAAATTTACGCTGTTTATACGCATTTTTGGCAAGTCTGCGCGATTATAATTATAAGTAGTAGTAGTATAATTATAAGCAATTATAGTACAATTTAAAGGTCCAATATTATAGGAATTGTAATTTTCCTCTATTTACATGCATGATCAGAAATGCTTGAAATTTAGATTTTGTTTGAGTGGTTAAATTTGAAGTTGCATTTTCAAAAATCCCTGTTTTACAGCCATGTTCAGACTACTTCCAGTATCTTGGTCTTGATTGGTTCCCCTCACTAAAGAACTACTGAAATCCTTTTGAATTAGAGAATTGGGGTCAAATGTTGTGACTGTTCTACCTATGATTATTTAGTCTTCATTAATTCAACAAATTCAGTTTAACTTTTAATGGTGCACCATTTGCAATACATCATGAAGAACATTATTCCTATCCTGAGCCATAGTGTATTTGAAAATAAAATCATGAAAACGGTATAAAAAATTAAAAATGTATGGTATCTGCACCTGAGTGGATAAATGCTGTATTTATCTTCCCATTAAAGCCCTCTCTGCTCCTCTCTTTGTGGTTTAGTGTTTTTCAGTGTGGGTGGTATTTATTTCCATTAATAAAGCATCTTGTGAATTTACCTATATTTAGACACCTTAAATGTTGCCATGGTATTTCATCCTTGCCAAGTGTGTGTGGGTGTGATGACGTACTTAACTTATACCTCTCTTCTCTCTTCATTTGCTCCTTCTCCTGTCCTCTCCTCTTTCTTTCATCTGGTCCAGAACTGCCCCCACAGAGTGGCCAGCGAGCCCAGTATGATAATCCCCTCTGGGGACACCTGCCAGCCAACCGGAGTGCCACTAGTGCCGCAACTTCTACCAATCCCAGTGGCTGGGATCAACTGATCATAGACCAGAAGGACACAGAGGCTTGGCCCTCCATCACCTACAGCCAGAGCCAGGCCCCTCCAGGAGGATGCCCTTTGGACACTGACCCTGGTGCTCCGGCCAGCAGCAGCAGTAGTAGTACAATGAGTATGGCCACGGGGGCCAACAGCCAGACAGGCCACTTCCCTGCCAACCACCCTAGCAGCAAGGCCAACACTGGGCCCAACCCTGCCAATCATACTGCAGCCGGCATGCTCTCTAACCAGGTCGCAGCCAATCGCAGCTGGGGATCTGGGCCCGGACCCGCCCACTGCCCCCCTCAGTCCTCAGTGGGGAGCGACGGGAAGAGTGACAGCCCAGTGGGAGGAGGCAGCAGGGGCTGGGGCTCCTCCTCCGTGTCCTCCACCACCAACTTTAACTTGAACCTGAACCCTAACGCCAACCCGTCTGCCTGGCCCGTGTTGGGGCATGATGGGGCTGGCACAGGGGGAGGCAGCTCAGGGGGAGCCAACCCCAACTCCCCTCCTCAACCCGCACCCAACCTCTGCAACCCACCCGGCCCACCGCCAACCCAGGCCACCACCAGTACTGGAGCCAACACTAACAACAACCCATCGGGGATTGGCAGCGCCTGGGGTAGCATGATGGCCTCTGACCCCTCAGAGCCACACTCCTCCCCGTCCACGAATGTGTCTTTCAGTTCAGAACCTCAGAACCTTAAAACTGACGGACCAAATCACACTAACAAGCAGGAGCCCCCCAGCCCCATCCGCAGCTTGCCTGGCTGGGGTAGTGCGCCTGTGGGCTTGGGCTCCATGGGCCAGCCCCCACCAGGGGCCCCACAGGTCAATGGAGAAGACGGTAGTTCCGTCTGGGGCACCAGTGGAGACTCAAAGGCAGCTTCATCTAAGGAGGCACCTGGCTGGGACTCGGGCTGGGGCCATGGAGGAGGTGGGGCAGGAAGCTCTGGAGGCTGGGGCGACCAGTCCAGTGGAGACTGGGGGAAGCAGCACACTGGAGAGGCTCAGGGAGGCTGGGACACCCCCAGCTCTCCTCCCCAGGATCCGCAGGCTAGTCCTTGGAGCAGAGCTGTGAGCACAACTGCCGCCAGTGAGGGGAGCAGTGACAGCATGGAAGGACGCCCCCATCACAGAGACCGCTCCTCCAGCGATGATCCAGCCCCACTGCTGCCTGCCCAGGACCTGGACCCCAGGGTGTTGTGTAACACTGGCTGGGGACAGACCCCTGTCCGCCAGCACACTTCCTGGGACATGGACGACACCAACCGCAAGAATGATGTAGGAACTGACTCCTGGGGCTCTGGCCCCACCACCCCTAGCGACCCCCAGGGGCCCCCCAACACTAACATGGGCCCCTCTCAGAGGACCGACTCTGGGAGCAAAAATGATGGGCCTGGTTCTCAGGGAGCCCCAGGCTGGGGTGGAAGCATGGCCGCTACCAACCAGCCCAGCTCTGGTTGGGGAGAGCCACCCAGCAACAAGAAGCCCCCTGGTGGTTCTGGTGGCTGGGGAAACCCCCCACCAGGAGGCCCCACCACCAATATACCCAAGAATGGTGGTCAATCTTGGGGAGAGGAGAAATCAGCCAGCTGGGACGAGCCTCACAATAAAGCAAAGCCCCAGGGCTGGGGAGAGCAACCCAAAGCATCCCACGGCTGGGGCACTGGTGGAGGGAGCAATGGCGGAGGAGACTGGAGAGAACCGGAAGATAGCAAGAAGAGCAGTCCCACCAACCCTGGCTGGGAGGGAGAGGCAGGAGGCTGGAAGGAGAGCCCCCGAGGCTGGGGAAAGCCTGCTCCAGGACCTGGGATATCTGGACCTGGAGGAGGTGGGGGCTGGGGAGAGCCAGTTAGCCAGCGCCCCAGTGGCCCTGCCCAAAGTTGGGGGGGAAAGTCCCAGGATGGGCCCAATGGCAGTAGTGGAGGAGGGAGCATGGGCTCTTGGAGTGGCTCGAGCATGGCGAAGCAGGGTGGAGGCTGGGGTGGCAGTAAGCAGGAGTCCTCAGGAGAGCCCACCGGCTGGGAGGAACCTTCCCCACCTTCAATCCGACGCAAAATGGAGATAGATGATGGAACCTCAGCTTGGGGAGACCCTGGTACCTACAGCAAGGCAGTCAACCTGTGGGACAGGAACAACCCAGGAATGCCCCAGGGTAAAGTGACCCCTGGAGGAGGCAATAACCCCCCAGGCCCCAGCAACAACCATCCCCACTCCCACTCTCACCCCTACCATGGACCACCTCCACCCCTCCAGAGCCACGGCCACAACCCCCAGAACCCAGGCCCCACCAGTGGGTCCATGGACCCCGTCCCGCAACACCAGTCTGGGCCACCTCACAACAGAGCTCCTCTGATGGCTCAAGGTAAGACAACTGCATTGTGTAATGATATTGCAATGTTAAATTGCACTACATAGCCTAAACCTGAACCCGAGGAGCTATTTTGGTCATAACAGTCTGTTTCTGCTGACAGTGTACAGCTAGATTACATTGTCTACATTCAGATTGTAATGATTTGACATAAAGTAGGCAGAAGGCAATTTGGTAAAGAAATTTGAAATATGTATTGCATATTGTTCTTGTCTTCTTTGTTTTCTTTTTCTTTGCCCCCTTATTATAAAAGAGAAAAGTGTCAAGCATTAGTTGTATGACTTGGTAACATGAAAGCTGTTTAGGTAGTTAGTGCAGTGCAGTGCTAAGCTCCAAGCTGTTGATCCACTTAAAGGTAAAATCTTGACCTTGTTTGCCCTCCTTGGATTTACATCTAATTGAATAACCAAATGAGTCAAGCAGTGCCAGCCCCATCCCTCCGTACAGCTCCTCACATTTCACAACACTGGGCCCGTCTGTGCGGGTAACCCTGGCAACCTCACGTGGGTACCCGAAGGAAGCCCAAGAATGCTGTTTACAAAGCGCCTCGTGAAAATAGCGATTCACCACAAACCGTTTGAGCCGGATCGGAAGTGTGTGATTATAGGGGAGCCACCATCTGTCAGTAGTTGAAGGGAGGAGGTGGAGGAGGTTCCAGGGAGCTGAGAGGGGTCAGGTGCCCCCTGCTGTTCATCACCTGACACTGCATGCTGACCCCACTTTGTATTCATCTGATTCTTCTGTAACTGCTGGTTTGCAGCAGTTATAGAAGAAGTTAAAAACAAATATGGATGACCTCTTAATACCACTTACACTTACCTCTTAATACCACAGGACAGGAAATGTAAAAAATCACAAATAGGACAGGGTAAAGTTTTGTGCCTGCATGTCAATTATGTCGTCCCTGGATCAGTGTGGTGCTCTGCACGCTCAGGCTAGAAGGTCAGGCTAGAAAGTGTTAACTATGATTTTGGAGATGTCTTTAGGACTTGACCTCTCCATGGAGAGAGAGCTAAGCTGGGCCTGGCACTGCCACAGGCCCAGAGATGGAACTGTGTCTTCCATGCCAAGAGGCACCAGGCTGGGCCAAATCTTAAATGGGCATCTTCTCCCTCTGTCCACCACCCTGCTGAGCCAAGCCCAGGTTTCTGCCTTCCTGCACGACTGGCAATTCACACTCCAAAACAGAAGGATAAAGGCGGGTCTTGGCGTTGATTAGAGGCTCAGATTAGCACATAATTTTATATCAACAAATGGCAGGAGAAAATTAGGTTTCAAGGAAAGCAAAAAAAAAATGGTGCCTTTTTGTAAATCCATTAGTAAATAGATGTATGATTAATCAAATTGAAATTGGAATCACGACTTGAACATGTGCAATATCTAAGGCTTCTTTATCATTCTCTTTCACACATTAACAATTAAACATACTTGTTCGACTGATCCTCCCACTCTGCAGTGTCCATGCACTAAGCACATGCATAGTTGATGTTGATGCCTCCTTACCAGTCGTTAACTAGAAGTCAGATTGAGTGGATGGCCATTAAGCAAAGAGTGGAGGAGAGAAGTCGACGCCAACTGAAAGAAAGGACTCCGTCCTCCTCCTCAGTAAATGAGGATGATTTGGTCCCAAAAGAGAATTCATTATCAGTCATTTGGCAGTATTTTGCATTCAGGAGAGCAGACGCATCGCAAACTCCAGTACTAAGCACAAAATGTCACACAGTTGTAGCAACGCAAAGCAACACAACCAACTTTACCAAACGCCTCAAGCCTGATAATGGCTTGTGAAACTGCACCTAACTTTTTCATTATTTGACAGCTATATTTTTCAGCAGTTGTTGAGTGCTTCAGCCAGTTACAATAAATTATAAATTAACTTTTGAAAATAGCCTAAATTGCCTAAATGCATCTGTGTTTTAGCCTTGTAACAAAGAATTAAGCGATCTTAACTCTGATGTTGCAGTTGCAGTTCAAATCTCAGTATGAACTAAAATAATTGTACATTTTCTCTCCATATTACGTCCTATAGCAGTTGTTCTATGAGTCAGATGAGGCCATATAGTTAATATTAACTAATGCTTTTGCGTGAGGCGTCAGAGCAGCATTCTAGTTTGCTGTAGTTGATTTGTGTTGGTGTATGTTCAATACAGTATGATTAGTTCTTTCACTGATGGGTCCTTGTCTTTGTGTCTTCTCCAGGTTGGGGAGAAGTACCCAGCTCCCATGCAAAATCGGAGGGCACCTGGGGGGAACCTGCACCCGCTCCTGTCAGCGTGGACAATGGGACGTCTGCCTGGGGCAAACCTACCGGGAGCTGTGGGGGCTGGGGAGACAACGGCCCCGATGGCTACAGCAGGGGCAACCCAGCTATGGCATCTGCACCTTGCAAACCTGGTGAGTAGCATGAACTTGTATGGTTTTCACAGGTAGTGTTTACCTAGTTTGTGTTCACCTTTTGAGAAATAAAAAAGTCTCATCTGTGTTCCACTGCTGAGAAAGATCAATAGTCAAGTCAAGGACATGAGGGAGGCAAGAGCACTGAGAATATTATGCAAAAATCCACACTGACCCCTGGTGGCCATCCTCACACACAGTTTTTCCTTTAAGACTGCTCCCTTTACCTGAATCACAAGCTTACTGTCAAAACCAAAAAGGACATCACAGGATTCCTCCTTAGACATGTCTTGGTCCACATCGTCTCTTCTGTTCTGTCTGTCCAGCCCCCAAACCTATGCAAGACGGGTGGGGAGGTGGAGGTGAAGAGCTGAGCCTGTCCGGGGGCCAGTGGGACGCTGATGAGGGAGACATGTGGAACAGCGCTGCGTCCCAGGAGAGCAACTCCTCCTGTAACTCTTGGGGCAATGCATCCAAGAAGGGCCCACAGAAGGTAGCAGGGCCTAGCAATTACTTACTGAATGGCCCCTTAGATGGTGTTTGCTTACACAAAAATGCACTAACAATTTGATATTAAAATTTCACAATACAAAAAGTGTGGTAATAATTTTCTTTCATCATCTCCTCCACTCGCAGGGGAAGATCCCAGGGAAGCAGGAAGATGCCTGGATCATGAACCGTCTCATCAAACAGCTGACAGACATGGGCTTCCCTGTGAGTTCAAGCAGCTTCTGTGGAGCCTATAAGGCCGCTCGTCACTCGTGTGAACTAATTCTTCTATACCATTGCTAAGCGCTATCTGTTAACTAGGGATGCAATGGTATGAGTTTTTGATGGTAGGATTATAGTCTGCGGAAACGTCACGCTTTACGATTATTATGTAGTAATTTATTTTTACAACACTAAAGATGGGGGAAATCAAATGGCCATTTTATAATTAAAGGTTTTATTACATTTGTTTTGGTAGCGTATATTGAAAACATGTAAATACAGTTGACAAAAGTATGTAGTTGCTTTTTTAGAATTTACAGTTGCCTTTTGAAACAAAAATAATAATACATGAACTGCCTTTTTGATTTGTCGTTCAGTGCACGACTTCTCACGCCTCACACAGACAGCCCTGGCTTTTTTGGTGGATAAAAGACTGGGATTTTGATGCTTTCTGTTAGCTAATGTAGCCTGCACACAAACAACATGATTCTCTCTCATCAGACTTTTTGGCAGGTGCAATCTCATGCAACCTCAAGGCTGCATTCAAAGAGCATAGAACCGTAGACATGGAAACCATAGCTTCTAAAATGCTTCTGGTTAGGAAACCGTGGCATTTAAAATTGCAGTTAATAGTGACATCGGTTAATCACTGCATCCCTATTGTTGACTGTTTTGCGGATTGTTCTGCAGAGGGATCCAGCAGAGGAGGCTCTGAAGAGCAACAACATGAACCTGGACCAGGCCATGAGTGCTCTGCTGGAGAAGAAGACGGAGTTGGACAAGCGGGGGATGGGCATGGCCGGTCATGACTATAACAACGGCCTCATCAACAAGCCCATGAGCTGCCCCCGGCCTCCGCTCCTTTCCAAAGACCCCTCGGCAGACCCCCGCTTGCCCTTCATGGATAAGGTGAGCCAGCCATTCTTACATCCACACGCAATGTACGTGAAATGAAACGGCTGTTAATGTAGGATAGCACCACAAGGTGTAAGAAAAGCCGCTTTTCCACCGCATGGTACCGGCTCAACTCGCCTCGACTCGACTCTACTCACTTTTGGTAGTACCACTTGGTTTTCCACTGCAGATAGTACCCCCCCCCCCAACACCCACACACACACACAACTGCTCGTCATAGCGACGTCGCGTGAAACTGCCGTGATGTCATTCAACGCGACACACACAGTAACAACGGAGGATATAACAAAACAGTTTATTAAACAAACAAATGTGCAAATAAAAAAGCAAACTATATACATAAATAGAACAATGCCAATGTTCAGATGCAAAAAAATCTGTGCAACACAGCAAACTATGAGTCGAGGCCGCCCTCCCTCCCATTGCTCGCTGCTCTATGGCCGTAAATAGCATCCATCTGGTCGAACCACTTCCAACTCTTTCTGTTCGAACCACTCCGGCCGTTGTGGTCCCTGATAGCTCGGTAGTGACTTAAGTTTTTTTTAACTTTTCACTACACTGTTGGAATGTCCTTTGGTAGCCGTGTGTGGCCAGCAGTTGAGAGACTTCTTCGTAGACCTTCTCGTTATGCGTCGCCCCATCTAGCTCTCGCTGGATCCTTTCGTCGGCAACCAAACAGGAACGTCTGCACCTCGTCATTTGACCACAGCGTGGTTTTGCGGGTTGCCATTTAATAGTAGTTAATTAAATGAAAATTAAGTTAAGTTAAATTAAGTAAAAAAATTGCGGCCACTACAGTAGCTTGGCTATTTAAATATGCCGGGTTTGTGCAGGATGTCCCGTCTCTCTGACCAATCAGTAGTCTGCAGTGTTTTCACATCATCTTTTGGTTTCGCCTCAGCTCGCTTGGAACCTCGACGGAGGTGCTACCAAAAAAAGTACCAGGTACCAGGTAATATGGTACCTGGTACCTGGTACTTGCCCAATGGAAAACCAAAAAAGGCGAGTAGAGTCGAGTTGAGCCGGTACCATGCAGTGGAAAAGCTAAATTGTAGCTCGGAGGTTTGAATGGTCTCTGGAGTACCTTAGCTGCTACAGGGTGGCTATAAGTTAAATGTAAGACATTTTTTAAGACCTAAGAACTTTTTAATGCCAATTTAAAGAAAGCTGCACTTGCCAAGATTTTTATGTAAAAATTCCTCCACCATCACCAGCCAGTAAACTTGGCTCCGTGGAGTGCACAAGTTACTGAGGTCATGTTACATGATTTCTGGATATTGACAGTTACCTTGTGCTGCCATTTGGGGCTGCCAACATCTGAATTTGCCTTATGCAGCTTTAAATAACATTACAGACCTGTTTCAACCCAAAAGTAAACCTGAGGAGCAAAAAGCAGTAACAGTATTAGAATATAGCTACCAGGAAGATTTCTACCCAAGAGAGGTAGTGCACTGAGTGAAAAAGGAACATTTTTAACACATCTGAAACAGAAACTGAGACTCAAAGGCAACATTTAACGATATATCAGATATTTTAAGGCCTTGCATTTATATAGATAATCCAACTTAAAACACTAAGACCTTTTAAGGACCTGCAGGCACCCTGTGGCGTTGCCAGACTCCTGGCAGTGGAATATGGTGTTGATGTATAAATAAACAAGAAACTGACAGGGGAAGTGGATAATAAAACAAAGTCTGTTTGTTTTTGATTGAAACTGTAGTCCCCTGACTCTCCCTTGACTCATCCTCTGTCCTCCAGATGCAGAGTGGAATGTTTGGCAGTGGTGGAGCAGCACAAGCCCGGGCTATGCAGCAGCCGCAGCCGCAGCCGCCTCCTCAGCCGCCAGTGCCACCTCTCAGCTCCTCCCAGCCTAGTCTACGTGCTCAAGTGCCTCAGTTTCTCTCCCCTCAGGTAAACACAGACACACGTGCACACACACACACACACACACACACACAAGCGCTCACACAAGCGGCCTCATTTCTCACTTACTATACTAATAGATTTGTAGGAGAAGCATTTTTTAAGTATGCAATGATAAATATTTCAGATGCAGATTTAAAAAAAACTCCAGTATGTGTTTTTCATTTATTATTTATGAGTTTAGGCCTCTTTCAACTTTTTATACATCAATATAGGAGGCAGATTATTTTTGCTGTTCAAACTTTAACTTTAACTTCAAAAATAGATTGTTTGACCTCATTTGCACATAGACAAACCAAACACCAAACACGTAAACACACACTCCCCTTTATAGCATTTTGATGAAACTTGTTTTTTTTTTATGTATTGATTGTGTTCTGTTCTCGGCCCACAGGTTCAAGCACAGCTCTTACAGTTTGCAGCAAAAAACATTGGTCTGAATCCTGCACTTTTAACCTCACCAATAAACCCTCAACATATGACCCTTCTGAACCAACTCTACCAGCTGCAACTGGTGAGTCTCATTCGGTCTTCTCTGCCATTAGATATATCAGATACATCAGATTTACATTTCTGGATTACTGAGTGGGCATGCAGGGCACATACCTGGGTCCTGGAAGCATTTACGTAAATTTGTAATTTAATTGTAAATTTGCATAGTATCTTAGCTATCTTCAGTAGTTGTACAGCGTCGTTTACCTAATCTATTGTATGGACTGGATACTATCTGACACATAGCTACCCGCTAGACTTAAGTGTGTTTACTTATGTTTGTGTTTTTCCACAGGCGTACCAGCGTTTACAAATTCAGCAGCAGATGTTGCAGGCGCAGCGCAATGTTTCTGGCCCCATTCGACAACAAGAGCAGCAAGTGAGTTTCCCTTTTAACCTCCAGAGTTTCTGTCTTGCACCCTGCTTCCTTCTTAGTTACTGATCACAGAGAGATACGTAATCTTACTGAGGTGTAGTATTTCTACTTGTTGCTTGTTGAAAGAGAAAATAAAGTGGTTACAAGAATGGCCCAGGCCAATGCTAATTTCACTTGTTAGATTTAAATGCCTATGTGTATATATCGTAACCGTGTCTCTGTTGTGATATCCCGTCCTCCCAGGTTGCACGTACAATCAATAACATGCAGCAGCAGATCCAACAGCACCAGCGTCAGCTGGCCCAGGCCCTGCTGATGAAGCAGCAGCAACAGCAGCCTCCCCCCTCCCACACGGGCCTGCATCCTGGCCCGGCCAAATCAGCCCTGGACTCTTTTCCAGGCCACCCCCAGGCTCCAGGCCTCCCTGACCTGCAGACCAAAGAGCCGCAGTCTTCTCCCAACGCCTACAGCCCCTATCCTCTCTGTGAGTGTCATTAACATTACAACCCATGGCAAATACATAACCACACAGTGCTGGCTTGTTATTGGTTAAGTCACTATGAGCTAAAAAAAAAAGTACACGAGACATAATTATCAACACTGCTCTTATCCTTGTTGGCTGGTGTACTAACATCTATCTGTTTTGCGAACCTCTTCAGCTGGACTGAATCCAAACATGAATGTAAACTGCATGGAGGTGGGAGGTCTGTCCATGAAGGAGTCCCCCCAGCCCCAGTCGCGCTTGTCGCAGTGGACACACCCCAACTCCATGGACAGCCTCTCTGGAGGCTCCTCTCCTCTGGAGCCCAACCTGGGCAAGCATGGTGAGGAAGGAAAAGGAATCCTGGGAAATGAGGATAACAACAGTCACTCAAACAAACACATTTTGTGTTTCATATGTGATGCAAACTGTGTGATTGTGATGGCTACTCATTGCCTTGATTAAACGACAATAAGCCAATCTTCTTTTTCTCAATTACACCTTATTCTCAGTTCTTACATTAGACTGAGAATGAACACATAGACAATCCTAAAAATTAGTCGTGTGAGTAAACAAAAGCATGATTAACACATCACAGAATATGGCTGTTGTTGTTGACTTGAGTGGGGAAAAAATCGAAACTATTTCTTTGTCTGTTGCATTGATAGGTTCTTGTGAACCTTACTAAATGTTTTTGGTTTTGTGTCTTCTCTCCTAGGTGCCAACTTGGGCCCCCCAGGTAAGCCCCCCCAGCTGGAGGACTCGTACAGCCCCTACAACCTGATGTCCAGCTCAGACTCCCCTACCAGCCCCCTGGTGCCCCCAGACAGCTGGGGCCAGGGCAAGAGTAGCAGTGACAAGATGGCCAATGGGACCAATATCAACTGGCCTCCAGGTTAGGAACATTTAGTTAAATTATATGAATAATTTTAAGCCCCACGACAGCAGGGGCTCTATGGATGGTATTGTCGGTCGGTTGCTCTGTTCATCACTTTATGGGTCACGTGTCCCGCAGCGAGTTAGACTTCAGACTCTCAAGCGGGAGACCAGAGTTCGATTCCCTGCAGAGACACTTCCACAAAATTCAACGTCGCAGGGCTGTTAGACACTTAGTCTTGTTAATATAAAGCCATGCAATCATGATAGCAGTAATTAGTTAATTTCGTATAGGTTCTGATAGAAAAAAATTTGACAACATTGTCATTTTGACTTCTAGAGTTCTGCCCTGGCGTGCCCTGGAAGGGCCTCCAGAACATTGACCCTGAGACTGACCCCAACGTGACCCCAGGCAGTGTCCCCAGTGGGCCCACCATCAACACCAACATCCAGGATGTCAACCGCTACCTGCTCCGGGACAGGAGTGGAGGTGAGAACAGGGTCAAAGCATATTGGATGTGGTTTTCATCAGATATAAATATTTGCAGTAAGGCTGCACAATTCATTTGAGTGAAAAAATGTAAACCACACTAACTACAGATAAACTATATTCAATTCACTATATTCAAACCCAGAAAATCAAAGCAATCCAGCATCTCATTTTTACCTGCAGAAATTCAGCGGATATTTTTTTTTCCAAGTTTTGAAAAAAATCTGTAGGGTAGATTTTGTTCAGCACCAGAGAGAGCCTGCTTCTTATTCTTTTGTTCTTTGTTTTCCTACTCTAAACTGCCTCTATCACTTACCCAGTTTATACTCAACACTCTTTTTCTTTTTTTCCTTTTTTAAATGAGCTCACTGTCATCATTCGTAGAGCTTCTTTTCCTTTACTCCATTTTCTCTCTCTGCTTTTTTTCCTTATTTGTTTGTTTCTGTCTATTTGTTTGTGTTGCTGGCATCGGCTTAGGCTCCTCCCCCACTTCATCTCAGAATGAGGCTCTGCCTCCCTCCACTGATTGGCCAGTCAGTGCCTACACTAGCTCGTTCAGTCTTTCGTCCCCGGAGACAGACGATGCAGGTACATAGTTTATCCCCTTGCAGCCCACAACCTTGTCTCCCCCCGTTGCAGTGGGTCATCCACTGCAAAACAACATTCTCCCCTCTCCTCTCCTTACTGCTCTAACTCCCAGAACATGGACCATTCACTAGGCAACCACATCCCTCCTGTCCATCCAAGTCACTGCATCTAATTAAGTATGACCCTCATTTTAGCTGTCTCCCTTTCAACTGTGCCTCTCGTGCAATGCATATCTCCCTGGTGGTGTGAGTGCATCTCCTTCATCCTTGTGTGTAGCATGGGAAGTGTGAAACAGAGGGGTTTGTAGATTCTTGTTTCTCCTTGCTATATTGTGACTGTTGGGCATGGACTGAGCTCTAACCCACTGATCCACTTTAGTGCAGCCCTAAATGTCCGTTGTGGTCTGTCTCTCTCCCTCTCTCTTCTCTCTCACACATACACACCTGTGTGAGACTTGCCTGGGTTTAACTTTAGGTTAAACACAGGAACAACAGACAGATTTGTACTGTAATATTCAAAACAAGCTTTTCTTCTTAGCATACCATGCTGCAAAGGGGCTGTGGGATGGCATTTGGTTTTGGAGTTTGATGGTGTCGCTTATGTTAATAGCTTATTATTACTCTTAGAATGTTGAATCTTCCATCTGACCTTGCTGTTTACTCTCCACTGGAAACCAAAGATAAAAGAACCCATAAACACTTAAACCATATCTCAAATATAGGCACTTTAGCATGCATCTTGCTCTGTAGGACTCTCTCCTGTGGGAGCAGGTGTCTTTCGGCCACTTGCTTCTTCAGGCCAACCTCTCCCTCCTCCTTTTCCATCCAGGTAAACTGTCAGACATGAAATCTACCTGGTCTCCAGGGCCCATCTCCCACAGCCAGGGCTCTCTGTCCCACGAGCTGTGGAAGGTCCCCCAGGGCCCCCGGAGCAGCAACACGGCCCCCTCCCGCCCCCCACCTGGCCTCACCAACACCAAGCCCTCGTCAACCTGGGGGGGAAACTCCCTGGGCCTGGCCCAAGGCTGGAGCAGCTCCTACTCCTCAGGTAACCTTGAAGGGATATTCCAGATATTTTATATCATCTTTACAACGTAACATATATACTTGCATTCAAAATAAGTGAACCTTGTTTTACTGTATGTCTATGTGAGGAGAGTGGACATGAAAAGTGAAAATGGTTCAGGTACACAGAAACCACTGGCTGCACATGTAGCGTGGCTAGATTGCCAAATTTCAAGACATTTCCTTTGCTGGGGTGAATATGTCATCTAAAGGTGAGGTTGTGGAGGCACAATGTATTGGTGTGTATGGTTTATGGTTATGCATATGGTTAAAGCAAGAGGATTTGATGTAGCTGACAGCCATAGGCACTCTGTAGGTGTAGAGTAGGCAGGCAGACAACGCCTCAAGAAGATACTGTTGTGGTTGAACATATCCTCTGCATCGTCAACTGACATGAGGTGGTTTCCCATATAGAAGAAATTGACGCCACCCATTCAGTTATTGTAGCTGAAATTGGTATTACACTCATTTGGTAAGCATGAACTTCATCTTAACATCTCTCTTTTCCTTTGCTCTCTCTCTAATACAGCAGGTACCACATGGAGTACAGACAGCTCCACCAGGACCAGTAGCTGGCTGGTACTGAGGAACCTCACTCCACAGGTACCAGTTTCCAGTCAACCCCCCTCCCTTGACCTTTTAACCATTTAGGCTCTATTCCCTTCGAAGACATTTATTTGTAGATTTACAAATGCGGTAAATTTCTATTAGTGGCCTCACTGTGTTTCTGTGTGCTTGTGTGTGTCCCAGATTGATGGTTCGACTCTGCGGACACTGTGCATGCAGCACGGCCCCCTCATCACATTCCACCTCAATCTGACGCAGGGCAACGCTGTGGTGCGCTACAGCTCCAAGGATGAGGCCGCCAAGGCCCAGAAGTCCCTGCACATGTACGTCTCAGAGAAGCAGTTTGGTTTAGCTGAAGATGAAGTGAAATTTTAGGAGTGGAATTAACAGTTTGTCTCTCTTGTTCGGTGTCCGTGCAGGTGTGTGCTGGGGAACACCACCATCCTGGCAGAGTTCGCCGGAGAGGAGGAAGTGAACCGCTTCTTTGCACAGGGCCAGTCGCTAGGGGGAACAACCAGCTGGCAGGCCAATCCAGGCACCAATCAGTCACGGATGGGTGGGACCGGGCCCGGAGCCTCTCACCCCATCGGTCACTCACCCCACTGGAACAACAACAATGGCAGTGGCAACAGCAGCGGCGGCGGCCTGGGAGCGGCCGGAGCCAAGACGGGCGGAGACTTGCTATGGGGCGGCGTGCAGCAGTATTCCAGCCTGTGGGGCCCCCCAAGCAGTGAGGAGGGACGGGTCATGGGGAGTCCCACCCCAATCAATACGCTGCTGCCTGGGGACCTACTGAGTGGGGAGTCCATGTAGGACTGCGGAGCCCAGGCTAAACGAACACAGACAGGAGCAAAAACATAGCAAATCAATGTGGAGATAATCAGTGTGGGTGGAACGGTGAAGGAGGAGACAAGAGGAGGACAAGGCTACGTCCTGGCTGCTCACCCTCCTCGACCTCTTCTACTTTAAAAAAAAAATGACATTTCAGTTGCATTTCTTTTGTGAATCTCGGTAAGAGGCTTTGGTCACAGTGTTCAGCTTTTACTTTTGGAAACACAAGAGGAAAACTCTTTGACTCAACAAAGGAAAGAGAACTTTTTACAGAAATGAACATTTGAGAACTTTCTGTGTGAAACATGTATTTTAGTCGAACTGACACGATGACGAGCTGCCATCTTTAAACTTGCGTCATCCCTCTCTGCCCTTTGAGGCAATCATTCTGCACCTCAGAGATCCATGAAAACGCATCATTCCCAAAGCAAACCCCCCACCGCCAATCAGAATGGTTGTAGAACTTTCAGCCGGTCCAGACTCAACGTTTGTTTCTCTCAGCACTATTACTAGCCTTAACCTCTTTCCTGCCCCGCTATCCTCACTCACTCTGTACTTGGTGAAGAAGCATACTGACACTTGCACACCCTCATTTCTGAGCCAGCGAAAACCTGAGTGGAGAGTACATGCTGCTGCGGCTTAACCTAAGCAACCACAGCTCACAACTTCAGTGCATTTCGCAAGCAGATTCAATTCCCCCACACAACGCTCAAAGGGAATGATGCAACTCTGTTCGCCTTGTTCAAGCCATTTATTTTTGTAGTGTTTTTATTTTTTTCTTCTTGAACCATTGCAAACGAAGCTGAGAGATGACTTTATTCAAATGTGTCAATCTTACCTGGTGGGGGGTTGGGGACGTCACATGTACGTATATGTATGTGATGGCCGACAAAACTAACCACTGCTATTATTATGGAACTGTTAAACAAACACTTTTAATGCACCTCAACTCATCTGCGGGCAACTTGCAGTCTGGTCTCAGTCCTGGACCCTCTCACTGATTCTGTGGAAAACCTCAAGTCGTAAATGTGTCCCACCGGTGTATAGTTCATACTGAACCCCCCCGCCCCCCTCCTCCCCAAGCACCATTTCAAGTGACGTGCAATATAAGCCACAGACTCTACCGTCCAAGCACCCGACCCTGCACCTCTCTCAGAAGGAGAGGAGACTATATGGAATGATTAAACTGCAAGAACTCCATATCTGCCCCACCTCCTCCCCCAAAACTGCCACTACTACCCTTCATCTTCCCCCAAGAGTGTGTGAGCTGAGGAGAGAAGCACGCTGGTCTCAAACGATCTTCTGTCCAAGACACAAGGACGTACACACCGAGCACTTCCCCAGCCAGCCCGCTCTCCACACTTACGCCAGTGACTGGTTGGGGGAGAGGGAAGGACAGGTGTGTGTCAGTGTGTGCGTGTGTGAGTGTGTGTGTGTGTGTGAGTGTGTGTGTGAGTGTGTGTGTGAGTGTGTGTGAGTGCTGGAGGAGGGGGCATCATACCAAAATGAGGAGTCTGTTTCCTTTTTACTCAGAAGACCAGATGGCAGTCTTTTTCTTTTGCCCACGTTTGTATTGGTACAAAAGTATGGAACAAAGATACTGGTTTCTGAAGATGGTGGTTTATCATAGCACTTAGCAAGAGCGTCGCAGCTCATTATACCTTCAATGCCAACAAATTAGAAGACGGGAGAAGCAACACTGGCAAAAAAAAAAACTGAACTGAAAAAGCAAAGACAAAAAAAGCAATCTGCTTGGTGGCTTCTCTGTACACTTATTTTTGAACTTTACATGGATGTGAAGAAGATTTCTCTCTTTTTTTTTTCTCTTTTTTTTTATCCTTCTTCCCTCAAGTCGGTGGGACCAGGAAGGATGTCAAACATGGTAGCAAAGTGAAGGGAAAAACAAAGAACTGACTAAATTCTGATGGCGGGTGTGGCAGGGAAAACAACCTGAAGCACTTGTCCTTGTCCTCTTACTATATCAAAGTAAATATCACTGTTACATTGCATTACTTTGAAATCTTTAGCCTTGGTGTCTGGAAATGCTAAAAGCGTTTATGTTCTAACGATCCAGCAGGGAGGATCGCCATCTCTCTCTCTCTTTCTTTCTTTCTTTCTGTCTGTCTTCTCTCTATCGGAGGCCCTGCCAACCTGTATGATAGTGTGGCCACTGAGTGCCTGCCTGCTGCAGAGTGTCGGGCTCTGCAGCAGCTCTCACCCCACCCTAGCCCTCTCCCACAGACTGGCTTCCCTCCCACTCCCCCTGGGCCTCCAGGCCAAGAGCAGCTCTTTCAGAACTGGCCCACCTGTATTAAAACTACTACTACTGCGCCAGAGTCTGTCCTCAGCAACCTCCACTTCCACTCTCGATTTCTCTCTCTGTGTCTCTCTCATGCAAGGATCACTTTAGCCAGAGATGGAGGCGTTTGATGTGTTTATTTCTTGGTTTCACTTCTGGAATTGCCAGTGTGTTATTGATGTTTTTTTTTTATTGTTGTCATCAACTTTGCTGTTATTGTTGCTGTTATCATTGATAATGATGATGATATAGTTAATGCTTGTTTTCTGATAATGATTTTATGGCTTTTTGATATTGGTCTCCATGCAGTGTTCAGCTGCTCTCCTGCCCTTCCCACCACCCCCTAGGCACAACCGGTTTGTGGTGTTGAGGTGTGCCTCAGCCACACGGCATGCTCTGGGGGAAAGGCAAGGCCATACTAATACTGCTGATCTCAGCGGACGGGTCGGGTCTGTATTTGGGGTGGGCTCGCGCAGTCGTTAGAATCAGACATAGGGGCGCGAGGTGAAGAGTCTGATACGGTGGGAAAGGTATAATCAACGGTGAAAAGTCTCTAGGATGGTGAGCTAACCTCCTCTGCCCCTCTTGCGCCACTCATCCTCCAGTCCATGTTGTCTCACAACACACACACGCATCTTTTAGTCTTGACGGGCCTCACTCACACTGGTGCTTTATGTTTAACTCTGGGAGCACTCAGTTACACTTAGAACCACCTCAACTGATCGCAGCCTTCCATTTCTATGCAAAGACAAGGAGGTGCGCGTTCACAGCCATCTAGAAAATCACAGCGCCCCCCCTCCCCCTCACATCTGCCAATCTTCCCTACCACTATCTCCCCATCATCAGTAGTGGGCAGCTTCCCTGAAAAACCCCACCTTTCCATGACAACCTGTAGGAGACCCTCTGAAAGAGCCTCTTGTATATCCTTCTTGTAATGCTAACTTTACTAGGAGAAACACTAGGTTAGGCACAGCTTCAAGGGTCTGATCTCCCACTAGATAACACTAAATGACCTGCTGGAAGCACGAGTGGTTGGGAAACGGAGGCAGTTCTTCTTGTCTTGTGCCAACTGAACTACAAATATCTACTTCCACCTTGCCATATCCTAATTTATCTTTAGTGGAATGAGACTTTAGTTCCTTAATTGCTGCAGTGGCGTACATCACAAGCTCCGGCTGTAGGAGATTGGAGGAATAGGGAGGTTATGCAGAGGGGCAGGACAGATAAAACGGTGCTGGTCTTGTCACCAATGGGAGGACTAAAAGAAGAGTGGAGAACCAGGTCACAGGAGGGGGTTGTCCCAGAATGTGTCTCTGTGCACTGTTGATGGGTCACATCGGGTACATCTTTTTAAAAACCAAAAACATGATCTTTTTCTTTATCGTGAAGGTTTTCACAAAAACTAGAAACTACGACAAAAAAAAAAACAAGTCCTAATGTATGTTTCAGCTGTGCACTCCAAGGCTGAGATTGCCTGTCTTCTCTCTCTCTCTGCAAGCCGCCGCCTTCTCACCCCATTTGGGCTCGTTCTCTGGGCCGCTAGTGGGGAAGCTGTATCCACGGTGTTCATTTCTGACCTCCAACCTGAAGGGCGCGCCAGCCAACATTACAGGTCATTTCCTCAAATCTGGCTTTGGGGTCAGGGTCTGAGCAGGGACCCACCGTATCAGCAGAAACAGGGACACACCTCAAGTTCGGTACCAAGTCTTAAAACCAATAGGGGATTCACCCTCTTCCAGAGTCGCTCTAGACTCGCGTGTCATTCAACAAAACAATCACTATTGCCTGTTTTGTTTGTTTGTTTGTTCCTGAAAAAACCCTGCATTTACTCCACACTGGACTTGAATCAAGGAACTGGCGATTTAAGTGGGGAGTCGTACAGAGTGGGAGGACGGACGAGCGGGACGGCAGCCGAGTCTCAGATGTGCCCTGGATTTCTCGGCGCAGCACCAGCACTGAGAGGCCCTCCCCCCCACCCCACCCCCCACCCCCTCGCCTCCACTCCGCCCCGCTCCTATCTACCTGGCTAGTGTTGGAAATCGGATGCTCTCCCTTTTTAAAATCACATGGACTCAAAGGCAACTGGAGTTCTAGCAAAATATGCTTCTCAATCATGGATCAGGCAAGGGTCTGGGGCAGGGACCCCGAAAAGAGTTGAAATAACAAATCTTTCTTAAAAAAAAAAAAAAAAAAAAGGCCTGGGTTGAATATGCACATGCTAGTTCATATACATGTATACAATCAAGAGTACATAATGGGTGTATATGTGTATATGGCTAGATCTCTCTCTTTCCACTTAGCCTAAGCCCCCCCCTCCCCCCCTTTGCCCCGGCTTCAGCCCTTACCCTGTGTATCCTCCTCAACGTTATATTTCCCAGAAGAAAAGATCATAAACATATCAGAGTAATACAAAATAATGAAAACAAATACTTGAATCAAAAGAAGCGCCAATAATGTAATGTGAACACTTTTTGTAGTGATTTTTGTCTCATTCATACACTTCAGAGATTTTTGATAGCATCGGTTCAGAGTGAATTAAATTTGAAATACGAGTGTTGTTGAAAACAAAGATCGATATAAAGGCAAATTGACATCTGTTGTATTTGAGTGTTTGCACAAGGTTGCTTGTACTGTATGTTGTATGGATGAATGTTTAGTGCGTCAGGTGAGAAAATGTATGTGAGGTTCAAACAATTGTGAGCTTGTGATTACAGCGGATGAGTCTCCGCTTTGTGTTTCTTTTCAATTCAGTATATTAGTTTTATGTTGTTATTGATTTGTTTTGTTTTTTTTCTTTTTGCTTGTCAAAAATATATTCTGATGTTTATTGTTACTAGCCTCTAGCGTTGCACTGAGTGTCGGCCTCACCCCTCATCCAGCTAATCGAACAACATGATACAAGTACTGAGGGGAGATGGGGACAGTTCACGTGTAAATGTTTACTCAAGGACTAAAATAAGTGTGTTTTTAATCTGTAATATGTTTATCTACCTTAGTGGCTTTCATTGTGGAATAATCCAAGAAAATATGGATTATAATTGAGTATTGCACCATTTTTCAGATTATAAACAAAAAAAAATCAGAAAAGCGAAAAAAAAAATCATATATATACAAAAAATGCAACAAAAAAAGTATTTTGCAGACCTGTGGCCATAGATTGGGGTAGAGGGACTTACAGCTCTCCCAAATCTGAGCAACGGAGAGAGTGAAGGACAAGACATCAGATGGAGCCTTGGTTTCTAGGGCTCACTTCAGAGGTGCCTACCTTTTTGGTTTGTTAGCTTTCGCTCTGTTTCACTTATGTTCGGTTCTCTCATGTTGTCATTTGTTTCCTGCAAGGCCACCGACAGTTTACAAACACTTTGTTTTTTTTCTGGAGTTCAAAAAAAAAAAAAAAAAGGAATTTAACCGTGGGAATGTTGGAAAAACAAAAAGGACAAATGCTTCCATTTAAAAAGTAAACCACAACACTTTGCAGAATGAAGATTCATTGTGCTACTTTCAGAACTCTGGGATCGAACAGTGTTGTCATGTTCTGTTTGACCTTTGACTTCTTCGTTCTATGTCAATGTTGATTTCATGGACTATCTGAAGCCTGTATGTTTTATGTTGATTATATATATATTTTTTCCTTTGTAAAAGAAGACATAATTGCTCACTATCTTGCACACACACGAAAAAGTGGATCTTGTCTCAGGAAGGCCAGGGTTCCAGAGTACCAACTCCACGCCATTTTAATGTACATTTTTATGATGAGTAAAAAAGGATGATCTAAAAAAAAAAAAAACCTAAAAAAAAACTATTCTAAGCACTGAAAGTTATGGATTTCAGAAGAAGAGAAAATACCTTTTGTTTCTAAATCCGTAGCAGTTACATAATAACCAAATAATGGACTTTAAATGAAAATGGAGTGCTTTATATATAAATCTATATATTAAAATTGCTTTACATTTAAAAACAAAAAGTGGTCAATGATTTTGATTGTTAGAAAAAAGACAGTGAATAACATGCAAAATGCTGTATGTTTGAATCTTTATTGTATTTTCTTAATGAGGTCCCGTCCTGACTGAATCAGGAACATTGTGCATTACTCTTTCTTTCCTCTCTCATTCTCCTACGGCGGGTATTAAATAATAGAAAAATCAGACTTTTGCGGAAAGTTTTTCACACTTGGAGGATGTTTTTAAAACATGAGCTGGTTGTAAAGGATCATGAATCTATGCACAAGTGTTGGGGTTGGGGGGGGGGGGCTGAAGAGGGGGATTTTATGGCCTACTTCTATGTGGCTCGTTTATTGCAGGGGTTTTTGGGATCCAATGTTATTTTTCTTTCTTTTCTTTTTTTTTTCTTTTTTCTGTTTTTTTTTTTTTTTTTTTTTTTTGAGGGGGTGGAGGCGGTGGAGAAGTCCGAGGCCTTCCCACACTGACAGCCCTCCACCTCCCACTTCCTTCCCCTGATTCAGATTGACCTAGCGCTACATCGCCATGCTGTGTATTCCTAAAACCAATGAGCGTCTCACTCTTTAGCACTGTGGGATTCTAGCCTGTCGCCCTCAAGGGTATCTGTGTTTTTATTTTTTTCTCTCTCTTTTTCAGTTGTTAAAGATTTTTGTTGGGATGTGGGAGGGCCGGGGAGGGGGAAAAATGGGATTAGGGCTGCTTTTTTTATTTTTATTCTTTTTTTTTTTTGCCTTTTATTTGAAATATTAAGGAAAAATGTCTGTACTGAGATTTAATGAAAAGTCAGTGGCTTGTAATGTTTTATTTTTCTCTCTCTGTATATCTCTTTCTCCTCATAGAATGTGATTGTTAAATGACATGCACCGAAAAAAAAATGTTTTCATGAACTATGGAGCTTCTTTCAAATATTAATAAAATTGCAGTTTTTTTTTCTTGGCTGTTAAAAAGGTGCCAATTGGTTATTGCTGTTTATTCTCCATCTTAATTCCACCTAACTGAATTGTTGGTTTTTTCATGCAGAGGCCTGGACTATGGGTCTGAGACAAATTCAATTCAAAACCTTTATTTAAGCCTTGAGAATCATTGAGGTTTCCCTCATTTGCACTGATGTCGAGATACAAGTTAAAAAGAAGATAAGCAGAGTGTAACGAATCAAAAGAGAACAATAATCAGTTAAAACAGTTGCACACTGTAGTGAAGTGGTTTGTGATCATATTCTTCAATTGTCCAAAGTTAGAGAGCATGTCGATCTTGAGGATGTGTTGAAGATAATTCCATGTGTTCGGTGCACAAAAACTAAAGGCAGATTTTCCAAGTTCAGAATAAACTTGCGGGGCTTGAAGCATAAGACAGTTATTAGAGCGAGTTTGGTAGGGTCCTGTGGTCCAATCCAGCATAGAGTGGTAAATATCCAATAAGGGCTTTATAGATGAATAAATACAAGTGTTTATCACGCATCATAGTAATCTCCAGTAATGAATCTGAGGGCAGAATGATAAACTGAGTCTAGGGGCTTGAGAGTGGAAGCAGCAGCATGTCTATAGATTATATCATAATCTGAGACTCTATACTCTTTCTACTAATCAAAGGGAAGCTGGATCTGTATCTGTACAAAAAAAAGATTTTTAATATGATATTTAAATGTAAATTCTTCATGAAGCCAAATGCCTAGATATTTATACTCTGTGACTCTCAATCTTGCTTCCATTCAAAGTGGATAGGAGTAGACTGTTAAAGTCAATACAAAGCTGACAGAGCTGTGTGTAGTCTGCATCTGCTCTCTCACACAGAAATAAGTATAATTATCGCTGATGTCACTTCCTCTAGGTGCTCACTGCTGTGACCCCGCCGTAAGTTTGATGCCAGAAGTCCCGTCAGATCCTCGGGCCGATCTGCCTGGGACAGGCGTAGTAGTTTTCCTGTGTTTGCCTGATGTTGGGGTTGGCGTACACAGGGAAGTTGGCTTCCTCCAGGTGTGAAGGGGCCTCGTGGTTATTTTGGGGGGTTCCGGTGCTCTGCTGCTTCCTGTCCATTTCCTCATAGATAGGAGCAGTAGGTTGTGGTTTGTGATGGTGCTTTGTCTTCACCTGCAGCATACATGGTGCAAATGTGCATCATGGGTATTTTTAGAAGTGATTTTGTGTTCTGCATTTCACGCTTGATAGCCTGTTAACATCCCACTATACTTGACATTTACTGTTTATGCCTTTATGCTAGAAGCCTTAGTTGCAGTATGTTAAGGACTCACAATTTCAACTGTTGATGGCATGGTGATTGTGTATAATATTTGCACAGCACCTCTTTTAAATGATAAACAGCTATAATGGACAAGAAACAAACTAAACATAAACAATTAAGTATAATAAAGGAAAGACTTGCACTGCTGGCTCTGTTAACACCATTGAATAATGTGCATATATAAGCATTAAATATACATGTTTGATATGTTGGTGATATTTTGGCTAAAGTGTTAATACTCACACATATGTCTATGCCCAGCCAGCTGAGTATTAGGAGAAGAAGCCCCATTGCAGTGAAGATGGCACAGAGCAGGGGGGGGTATGTGGGAGAGCAGCGGCACGGCCTCCCTGCACCACACACGCACACACACGCGCACACACACACCAACACACACATGCAAAAACGGTCACACTCTGAAGCATTCATGTGCGTTCCTACTTTAACAGCGTTTCAGTCAACAGAGGTACTTGGTTTGAACTGCAGTAGTTTCTAAGTCTCTATGAACCAGTAATCCCTTAAAATAGACTTGCATTTAAATCAATTCACCACTTAATTCATGCAATATCCAATTAAAATGAATTAAGGGAGTTATTAATGGAGGAGACACCATCAAAACCACCTTAACCACCCCTTAATTTTTGACCCCTTTTGAATTTAATGTAAAATTCAGTTTCCATTCATAACTCATACCCTGTAAACCATGCACCAAAGGCATGAAAAGTCCCTTAATTACTAGTGTCTCTATGAATCAACCCATGAATAAATCCCTTAAAAACCCATGATACTAACCTTACTTTTTTAAAGCTGTTATTTTTAATGGATAGCATCCACTAGTTGATGTTTATGTAATGGAGAAATGAAGGACATTTCAGGTATAAAATTAAGGGGTTTGGTTTGGTGCTGTAAGGCGTCTCACCACCTACCTGCCCCCTCCACCAGCAGAAAGACTTGTCGGTCAGCGAGGACGCTGTGGTGGGACTTGTTGTCCGCTCTGTAGGTGAGCTCCCAGACATAGACCCCCGTGTCTGCATACTGTAAGTGGGACACGGTCAGGTTGACCCGCTGAGAGTCCAGTCCTCCGGAGACCTCCAGACGGCCCCGGTGCTCGAGGTCGACCCGGAGCTCGCCGCCCTCTGCCACGGACAGCAGGGTGAGCTGGCTGTGGGTGCTGCGGTGGTACAGGTGGAGGCCCGTCAGGGTGCCGCCGGCCTGCTGAGGGGAACAAGACAGCTCCAGTGACTGGCTCTCTGTCCGCCGAATAAAGATCACCTCTGCATGGGCTGGAGGGAAAGAATCAACATCAGACTGGATAAATACACATGATGACTTTCTCTTTAACTCGGCAAAACCAAACAAGCAAACTCTCCTAATTGTCTCCCAGTAAATACAAAAATACAAACAACGCATACACTGTATATTTGATTATTTGATATTTTGATTTAGATAAGAGCTGCTGTGTTCAATAAATGTCAAGATCCTCAGGTTATGAAATCAGCCAAATATTCATGATCATGAACATCACTTATTTACCATTACTACTGTTACTTTCATCAGTTTACAATACAAATATGTATATAAACAGTTTTATAATGCAGTGGAAAACTAAATAGAAAATCCACTCTTACCCACAATGAGCTGAATGAAAACGAGTATGCATGCCAAGCTTGTCTTCATGGCCTTTTCAGCTATTCATACAAGTACTAAGATATACTGAAGGCTAAATCATTACGCACCCACTCCTACCCCTCCTACACTCTCTTATGAGACTGTGTAGTCTGTGAACAGTCTCTATATGTATTGTTCCCCATCTCAGCAGGAAGACGGCTTCAAAGTCACAACTGACACCGAAAGGTGGGTGGATGGTCCTGTGCACAATGAGATTGTAGCTATAACTCTTTTTTTCCGTGAACTGGAAACTCAGAATAAGGATAAAGCCTCAGGTAAATACTGTATGTGTAAAACTCAACTTTTAGGCACAATGCTTAAAGATTTTGCACCAGTATTTACAACTAATATAAATAAAGTGTCACAGCACCAAAATACTTAAAATCTGTGTTTAGTTGCCACGTTCTGTCAGCACTTGTATCGCTTGTAAGTGTTTTCAAGTGACACAAGAATCTAGAATATCACTTTCATTTAATATTAGTTGAATAACTCTTGTGTGTACAAGAGCTACCTGAAAGCACACAGAGAGGGAGACAAGAGGACTCTCACTTAACAACTCTGCACACTGAGGGAAGTACGGACTGGGGCTTGACAGTCATTTTGGTATGGAAAATTAAAATAATGCTTCATGTGTTTTGCACTGTGGGAGGGGCCAGCAAGAGTGAATCAATCCAGGATTACATGCTTTATGCTCACGATACAATTGTTCACAAATTACCTCATGTGTGAGACTATGCTGTCATAGTGAGAGTATCTTTTAGTTTCTGGACGGCTTAGTGAGCAGGAAGAACGTCTCTCAACTGGGAGGCCAAGGTTCAAGCCGCTATGACAGCAACACCTACCAGCTGCAGGGCCGCTGTGCACTCTGACCTCCAAGCAAGAGGAAAATTCACCCTTAAGAGAACAATAAAAAAAGCAACTGCATTTAGGTTATATATTCTTTTATGTTAACTGTGTAGCAGTAGTCTACTTTTGCATGCTCTCTTTATGTTTTCACTGCATGATTGCACATCTGTATTGTTTTTAACCATGTGGCTGTAGCAATTGTTTTTAACACCGGATATACAGTACATTTCCATGTAAGCAGCCAATAAAGTTCAATCTTATCTTAATAAACAAGTATGTGTGGAAAGCTTTTTTTTAAATACTGTGAAAAAAAACATTAAACTGCATATTAGACAGATTTTGTCAACAAAAGATTTCCAGTTTTTACACATAAGACTGAGAAGAGGGCCTGTGTGTGTGTGTGTGTGTGTGTGTGTGTGTGTGTGTGTGTGTGTGTGTGTGTGTGTGTGAGAGAGAGAGAGAGAGAGAGAGAGAGAGAGAGAGAGAGAGAGAGAGAGAGATCAATGTAATTGTGATTTGTAGACAATGGAGTTCAGGTGTGCAGTGCTGCTGCAGTGAGGCTGTGATTGGCTGCATGAGGTCTAAAAGCCTCCACTGGGCAAACAGTTATGCTATCCAGTGGGTCAGAGAAGAGCTTTCGCCTTCTGAAACTGTTTGCTGTTACAGTGAGATCTATGGAGACCTCAGTTAACCTTCTTGTTGGACTCTTTTTGTTAGGAATCTGCATTACGTCGTCTTTTGCTTTTCCCCCTAAACATGACACACAACATGCTTCATTTGAAAGACGTCAGATTACAGGAAGCCAGAACTCCAAAAATGCTCATCATGAGCAACAAAATGCTGCAACTGAGGAACAAGACCGGGTAAATACTGTCAGTGTGATGTGCCATCCAGACTCCATGGAAATTGTTGTCAAAGCTGATATGTTCGAAGTCGGAGCTCCTATTGATGGGGACGAGCTGCGCCTTGGAGTAGAGCATGTTGACTTCTGCAGAGCTACAGCAACTTCACACGATGAGTACAGAATCGTTGTTGGACTGCTGGACTGTGGCACCAAACACTGGGTAACAGTAAATTCCTTGTAATATAGGCACCTTGTGTATGTGATGGAGTCCAGGTTTAAATATCTTTCTTACTATACACAGATGACTGAGGACTCGCTGATCTATACAAATCTCCTTATTTACTCTCCTATGGCCTCTCCAGACGGGGTGATCCGAATGGACGAGGCTGTAATTCCAATTGAGTGTCACTACGGAAGGTCCGTCTGCATCTAACGCATGGCCATCAAGATCCCTGTGCATTAGTTCACTCTAAAATGCTGTTTTATGGTTCCTAGGAAGTACAGTTTGTCCAGTGCTTCACTCACGCCTACCTGGATCCCCTTCACCTCTACCCAAGCTGCAGTGGAAACCTTGGACTTTGGCTTGAGTATCATGACAAGTGGGTTTTGCTCAGACTTGATGTTTGTAACTCCAACTTGCTTATTTCCAATTTAACTTGTTTTGTTTATTGTGCAGGTGACTGGCTGTATGAGAGGAGCTCCAACGTGTTTTATCTTGGTCAACCCATCAACATTGAAGCCTCTGTTAGGGTTGGTCATCACATGGGGCTCCGAGTCTTTGTCAGCAGCTGTGTGGCTACACTCTCCCCAGATAGAGACACTGTTCCCAGATACATCTTCATTGAAAATAATGGGTAAGCAATTGGAACACAAGTCAGCTGCGACCCAATGGTTTAATGCCAGACAGTACTATTCCATGACTCTGAAATGTCCCGTAGGTGCTTGGTTGACTCCCAGCTTCAAGGCTCAAACTCTAAGTTCTTACCGAGGACACAGGACGACAAGCTCCAACTGGTCATCGATGCCTTTAGGTTCCATCAGGAGGACAGGGGAGAGGTGCGGGGTCCATTTTAATTGGCTCATGGTTAAGTCAGAATTAAGACTTATGTGGTTTTCAAACCCACCAATTCCTCTTCACAGCTCTACATCACATGTCACCTCAATGCTGTACCACTCAAAGATGCAGAGTCGCAAGATAAGGCATGCACCTTCATAAATGGAAGGCAAGTTCCCTCGCCCTTAATTTAAATGCACATGAGTTTTCCATTATAACAGTAAATGGGGAGGTATTCATGCTCTGAAACTGGCAATCAATTTTAGATGGCGGTCAGCTGATGGTAATGACTACTTGTGTGGATATTGTCAAAGCCAAAATGAAGTTGGACAAACCCACAGTATGCCTGGTAGCTATGGCACACTTGGTCCTCGTGGTTTTGGCAAGCCTAGAGTACCTGAATCCCTCTGGAGGAGTGGACTAAAGGCTGACAAAGGTATACTGATTTTGTATTTTTTTTTTTTTTTTATATAATTTGTGACATGGACATCTTTATTGATATTATCTGGGGTCTTTGTTTCTTAGTATGGGAACAGGTGGCAAGTGTGGGTCCCATGCTGGTCTTACCTGCCAGGCAGAAAAGTGGGCCTTTACCTGTGGAAGAGCTCCCTCCCCTCCTCTCTAAAATCAGCAGACCAGCACTATATGGCAGCCAGTGGAGAAGTGGAATAAACTTCAAGACCGGTATAAGTTTAACTCTGACAGCACATTTACATATTGAGCATATTGGCTTTGGTTTTAATTGGCATCTCCTTTCAGGCCCCCTTGACTCAGTACATGAAGATGGAGATTTCAGGCAGAAAGGACTTCTTGCTGTGAAAGGTACTTAACTTTCATCAATGCAGTAAATGGCTTGGTAAGTGAGCTCACTGCTAAATGGTGTCTCCTCAGATCTGGAGAAGGGACTGCTCCCTGGCCTGTTGCCTACACCAGAACAGAGACTGGAGGACTTGACCACCAAGATGCCTCTGACCAATGGCTCTCAACAGAATAAAGGAGACCACTCCGACATGGATTTGGGCAAGAGTGGAACAGATTTAAAGGGTAAAAACTGATCATGTGCCATACTGATTTTTAAGACAAAACATTTTCGATGTATAACTTTTTTTTTTCTACCAATTGCAGGTGGGGCCACAGAAGATAAAGATGTGACACCTCTTGCTAATGCAACTCTTGGCATTGCATTCAAATCGATGCCTGCACCTGACATGCTGTCACACAAAGCAGACATTCGCCCCACTGCAGCCCCCAGTGAAGCCCCCCTCTCCACCCCTGTTCAGGTGGATGACAATACTGAGGCGGATGTGACTACATTGTCTAATACAGCGGCTGCAGAATCTGACCTTTCAGATAAAGAGAACCCCAAAAAATAAAATTTAAAACTTTATGCTTGTGGCTTCCTATCTGTTTATAGATTAAACTGAACATTGGACACTATGCAACTTACTGAAGTGTGCCGGATGCTCTGTTAAATGCAAAGTGTATGGAGAATCTCTTGACTTTCAACTTGAAAAGAGCACCTTGCTGGTATGAGCTTTAGCAAAAGGGATGCAAACCCAGACTGAAGTGTATTTTGACATAACGGCACAAGATGACTCATTTATGAGTGGAAGCCAAAACTGTCTTTAGGTAAATAATAACTTGAGCTTTTCATCAGGGTGAGTTTGGTATTAAAAGGCCTTGATCAAGCAATAGTGCCAGGGTTGTTTTATTTTTGTTACAAGAGTCCTGCATGTTTGGAAAACTGACATTTTCCTAGACTCTGGCACCAGTAGTACTTCTACTGGTCTCTCAAAAGGCATCTACACCCTTAAACTACTTTTTCTCAATGTTCTGGAAATGCATGATGCCATTTCCTCTGCTGGAGGAGAGACATCTGAAAGATGATTGTTGCTGGTTCCAAAGATACAAATATAACTTTATTCATAGTCACATAAAACATGATTTCACATGTGTCATATCCACAATCCTGACTGGTGCTGCCAATATTGATTTTGAGTTTGATTTCTTGGCTGAAGATTTTGGTTCGTGTTCAAAATTGTGATGTGGTTAGTGTCTGACCAAGATGCTCAGTTAGGCCATATCACTCTACATGATTATTCTTGACAATACATGACTACAACTACATGAAATATCACATTTCTACACTTTATGTGCAATTCCATAACTTTCCAAGACCTGGAAATCAATCATTTTCCACACTTTTCTAGACCCACATACATTTTCTTGCAGGTTTGTTACAAGGGACACAAAACAGGAAAACCATAATCTTCCATTAGGAAAGGGAGAAATGTCAAACAATTGTAATATTGCAATATAAACTGAAATTGCATCCCTGTTCTAGGGAAACTGTTCTAGACAAACAGAACGCATATTTGTTTAATGTCTAAGAAGTAAATTACATAATTGCCTGTCAGTCAGTCAAACCATGCTTCTCAGATGACATGATTTTGGCATCAATAAGGTAAAATAGGACAACTTTTATAATCTAGTGATTGAAATATAAACCTGTAGGATTTAAGAATTTCTCTGAAGTTGGTGAAAACTTCAGTTTTAGTACATAAGGAACTAAAAAAAAAAGAAAAAAAAAAGGCTCATGACATCTAGATGCCATGAGGTGATCATCAGTTGGGTGCAGAAGCTGTCCCAATTTCTTGCAAATTTTGGGGATTCGCCCATTCAGTGTTGTCTTTCGAGCTTGGACCAATCGTGCTGATGTAGCTCAGTCCGTCCACAGCTTTTTCTAATTCCATCACATCAGAGTTGATGAGTGATTGCAACCAGCTGTCCTCTCCATGTGACTTGATAGGTCTGAAATGGAAAGCATTTGAGCTATTGGGGGGGGTTGTTTTGTTTAGGTGTTGGCCCCTTATATTAAGAGAGATTTTGTGTCTTTTGAATCTGGTTTGTAATTCAGTATCATTTTGATTTCTTAATCTGTCCTTAGTCTTCTTACTTTTGGGGCTGGCTGGATGGACAGGAAGTGTAGGAGGCTTTGTTGTGTATGAAAAACAGTCTCATTTCCAAAATCCTTTTCCTGATGTGCTTATGAAAAAAACAACAGCACAATGGTGAGTGTGGACCACTCAGCCTTTCTGGCACTGCTGTTTTCATCTGCCTTTGGTGTTGCAAACACCATTCGAACTTTGAAAGACGGACCCATGATCGGGCCTGAAGGAAGGGAATATAAATCTGCTGCATTGAGACCTGATGTTACTGCTGAACATGTCAGCGGACCACCGTCCAGTGACGCCTCCACCATCCGTGTGCAATGCACTGACACAACAATGATCATAGTGATAAAGGCTGACCTGTATAATAATGGACGCCATGTGTCTCCTGGACAGCTGTATTTGGGGCAAGCCATGCATTCAGAAAAAAGTCAGTGCCAAGCTGCTGCTGTTAGTGACACCGAATATGTCATTGAAGCTGGATTGCATGACTGCGGCTCAAATCTAACTGTAAGTTGTTGATGTTTGTTAGTGGCATGTTGAGGGATTTAGCTGTGGCCATTTAAGTTGAGTGCTTTTCAGAAAGTTATCAAATTTGTTGTTGTTTTTTAATCTTTTGTATTGAATCTTTAGGTGTCTGATGACTCTGTGGTCTATGCCAACAAGCTGATGTTCTCACCAGCTGACAGTTACCATGGCATTACAAGGTTGACCAATGCTGCAGTTCCTGTTTCCTGCCACTACAAAAGGTATGCAAATTTAGATTTTTACCTTTTTTAAGGAGCAAATACCTTGCTGAATGTTTTATTATGGTTATTGCATAATCACTAACTCAATTACTTACTGGCACAGGACCCACTTTGTGAGCACTAATGCTCAACAGCCAGCCTTGATCCTCTCTACATCTACAAAGTATGCAGCTGAGCATTCTGGTTTCTCTCTAAAGCTGATGACCGGTACGTGTGCACATTTGCTACCTGCAGTCTTTGATGGGTCTTCTTGATAAGAGTGTACAGTGATGTCCATAACTATATGAAGATGACTGGACAAGTGAGCTGGACTCCAATGTCTTCTACCTGGGAGACGTCCTGCACCTTGAGGCTTCCTACAGTGGGTCTGATGCTGTACCCAGACGACTCTTCATCGACAGCTGCGTTGCCACTCTGAAACCTGACGCAACATCAGTCCCCAGATACCGCTTCATTGAAAACCATGGGTATGAGTAGCTCTACACACACACACGAATAATACAAATGTATTTTATTTTAAGTTGCTTTGGACAAAAGTGTCTGCTAAATGACAAGATGTCATGTAAATATTAAGATCTGAATGAAATGCGCAAACATAAATTAGTAATGCAAACAAATGTGGGACAAACAGCATATACTTTGTTTATATGTCTCTTGAACCATGTGTGATAGTCATGTGCACCAGCAACGTTCAGTTGTGCATAAGGTATTTGGCAAACAAGGTTGAGTCTGACTCAGTTACAATACACCACTCTGAATTATCCAAGACCTGACAAATGTCATATGGTTTTTGCATTATGTTGAAATGGTCCTGGCTATGGAGAGGAAATACTCCTTAGTTAGGTTTATCTGATGAACACGTGTAAACAGTTGTTTTTTACTTTTAAATGGTCGCATTGGCCAAAATAAAGAGTTGCACTCTTATATCTCTACGTTGGCAAACAGGCATTATGTCCCCATTCCCTGCTTGAATGCTCACACAGTACACTCAAAGAAAGATAACTGTTAGAAACTGCATGATTTTCAGAGACCTGTTACAACAAAAACAAAATGTGTATTTCAAATGCATGTAGCTGAAATGCCTCCCTTCTCCATGTGTGTGAGAATTTGATCTTTGTAATTTGTCAGGTGCCTCACTGATGCAAAAGAGGAAGGATCAAATGCTCTGTTCCTATCCCAAACAAGGCTTGACGTGCTTCAACTGCAGCTCGATGCATTCTTGTTCCACCAGGATCCAAGGGACTCGGTGAGCCATTCATGAGCATCATTAAGGAAAACGCTGGAAAAAAGTCCTAGGCTGTATAATTACATTTCTCTGGTTCCTTTTTAGGTTTTCATCACATGCCAGCTGAAGGCTACATCTGAAATGTGGAGGAGCAGCCCCATCAGCAAGGCCTGCAATTATATAAATTCAAGGTTGTTTTATTTTACACTGACATTACTTAAATTTTTGTTTTTTGGTGAATATCTAATTTGGTGACTGAGACCATGCAAAGACACGGCTCCCACCATTTATATTTTTTTAATTTTTTAAAATATGCATTTTCAAATTCTGAAAATAGACCTGGTTCAAATTGTAGCGGTAAATAATTAGCATTTTCAAACAGCTAAGTAAGGAAGTAAACAAATGTATTTATATAGCACATTTCATACACAGGGAAACTCACTTATGTGCTTCACATAAAAGCAAAAACTGAACATGGAAAACAGAAATAACATATACATATATACAGTCACACATTGGAAGAAGGAAGGACAACAACTATTCATACGCTAGAGAACAGTTTTGAGTCGCCTTTTAAAAATGTGTATGATGGGGGGCCCAAAAACATCTCAGGTCATCTGGGAGTCTATTCCAGCAACTGGGAGCAAAATGACTGAAAGCAGCTTCACCAGATTTTGATTTTGAGGGTTAGGGTTAGAGAGGCCTAGGTGGCTCAAAACCAATAAGTAACTCAGAAATATATAGCAAGGCCATTTAGTTTATATACCAGAAGCAGAATTTTTAATTAAATCCTATGGCATACAGGAAGCCAATGCAATGACCTTAGACTGGGTGTGTGTCAGAGTGTCAGATGGCTGAGGTTTACCATCAGATCGCCATCAGAACGCCATCAGAACAATGAAATCCATAGTCAGGTATGTTGTTAGTTACTGCAGAGTACTTTCCCATGATTGTCTAAACTTGCAGGTAGATATTTTTATTGTCATATGTGGCCAAGATCAGGTTTTTTCCCACGGCGCGTCATGCAGCCAGGGGAAGAAAGTGGCAAAGTCACGTCACTGGCTGCGTTTACATGGAGCCTTTTAATCAGAATAGTTGCCCAATCAGAATAAAAATGCCTCATATGAACGCCTCAATCGACTGGCTATTCCCAAATTTGACATTGTTTCTCCACAATACTTAAAATGAGAGAATAAGCCATGGCCAACCAGAGAAACCATGGATTACAGGCCTAGTAATCAAATCTATTGGCAAATGGAAAACTACAGTGCATGCTTCTTGCATGTAAGACAAAGTTGAGTAAAGCAAAGCAAGATGGCTTTTGTTACCTGATTTTAATGTGCTTCTCTCTTCAGATGGCAAAATGTGGACGGGAATGATGTGTGCAGGTGTTGTGAACGTGCCTGTTACAAAAGTAACACCAAGACTAACCTGAGACACCTGAGCCCTGAAGGTATGCTCTAGATCATATAGCTAAAGGGTCACAGCATGTAAGCAAGGTCTGTTTTGTTTCATCACTTGTAATGTTGTATAGCTTGTACTTGGATTAGACTGCTATGGTACTAACATTTTGATTAATGTTTCAGAAACCATGGTTTGCGGCATTGTGACTCTTGGCCCTGTGATGATTTTACCTAGAAAGTAGGCTAAACACACAGCACTGTGGACAATAAATAGCCAAGAGTTTGACTAATGTTGTATTTTTCTTGGCATGGTGACATAAAAACAAACATAAGGAAAAAACAGGTTAGAAACTGAATATGATGTTTACACTTTTTGTCATGTACATTTCTTTCAACTATGTTATTCCACAATGATGTTGTACAGCAGTGGATCAATGTTCTAGAAGTCCATAAGGGATTCCCCTAATTTATCTGGTGTACTCAGCAGAGCAACTGACAATCTGAAATGAATCAAAATCAGGTTTCAATCTGAGAAAAAGCAACACCTCAACTCTGGGTCAAGACCGGGTCGTCTACTACATCAAAACGACTCCTGACAGAGTTTGATTAGAACAAAAGTTGGGAGTCTCTGGCAAAATAAGTAGTTTAATTTAACATACATTTATTCAATTATTTTAATGCAAGTTAGCACAATGAGTGAAGGGATAAGATGGTAATTGTCATCTGAAAAATGTTCTCATGACCTGGCACCCCCTTGAGGCAGATTTAGGTCCAGCTCAGAGGTTTGAACAGCATCTTGGACTGTTTTACACGGTTTTACAAAATGTGTGTGTGTGTGTGTGTTGTTGACTTGAATTTAAGGAAAGTCCAAATGATCCCTGTAATAAACTCAGATTAAATTACAGAAGAATGGAATTCACACTAAGTGCTGAGAGATTCACAGTGAATACTGCTTTAATTAAATTATTTAGTTTAGGCTACTGTAGGTATAATACAGTATGTGCTAATGTGTTTTTTTCTGTTATGGCTTTTCCCAAGTGAGAGCCTTTTTCTTTTGTGAATTAGACTAATTTTTAGAGCGAAATACACATTTTAAGTTTCATTAAGAGTGTAACGAATTCTGTCTTCCATCCTATTCTATTTTGGGATGATTCAGATTTGATTACTTTCTGTTAAGTTTCGATTCTCTGTTCAGTTTCTGTTTTCATGTTGGAGTTTCTATTGCTTGCTGTTCTGTTAAGAAAAACAAATGATATTGCTTAACCCATGATGTGACAAGTATAATTTGAGAGCATAAACAACTAATGCATGTTCTGGTGAGATCCTATTTGCTTCATATTGCATAATTAGTTTGTAGATAGCCCAATATTAAGTTGCCAATTGCCACATTTTTAAATGAAATGATCTTTACTGTAGATCCTATGAAAACTAAATTAGGGTCATTGAGATGGAATGAATAGAGAAGCTGTCATGACTCAAGAAGAGACACCTTTTTACCTGGTAAATCACTGAACCAGAGGAATGGGATGAGTGTCATTTTAGTGAACAAGTCAAATCAAGAAGAATGGATTTCACACAGTGCTGAGAAATTCACAGTAAACATGGTTTTAATATGATTATTGAAGTTCAGGGTATTGTAGGTCTAATATGTGCTAATGTGTTTTTTCTGTTGTCTCTTCCTGAGATCCTTTTTCTTTTGTGAATCAGACTACTTTTAAAGCAGTCATTTTCACCTGTTTCTTGGCTAACAGTTATGTTTAGGCAAGTAAAACAACTTTGGTTAGGGTGAGCTTTAGCCAACTAAAACTTTGGTTAAGGTTAGCGTGAAGCTTTGGTCTTGGTTAAATACAGTGGCAGCTGGTGCCATTCCTTCTAACTTCGATTTCTGATATTTTTCTCTTTGCATTTTCAGGTGACGATAAAGCAAAGTTGCTTTTAAAGAAGTAGTGATGATGAGGAAACTAAAGGATGCGGAGTGTCCACATCTGGCCCTCTATTCCATTCACTGAGTCCCGAGCTTTCTGCTGCCTAGTCTGTGACAAGGGATGGAGGAGGGCTGGAGACCTTCTGTCCCTTCGGGTCTCTAGCTTATATTACAATATTGCATAGTTTCTGTCGTCTATCAGTGACACACTGAAGATCAAGAAAACTTCCCATTCAGCTGGAAAATAATGTACTGTAACACTAGATGGTTTATTTCAGGTACAAATATCAAAATGAAATGCATGCAAAACATGAGTCTATGCTTGAGAACATGTCTTCCACCCTATTCTACTTTGGGATGATTCTGATTTGATTGCTTTCTCTTAAGTTCCAATTCTCTGTTTCAGTTTCTCTTTCCTTGATTTGTGTCAGTTTATTGCCTTGTCATACAGTCAAGTTTGTATACGACATTTTAGGTTCTGCCTGCCCTAAAATTTGATATGTCTATGCAACGTTATGTATTCTGTATTGACATGCTTCACCAATTGATTGTATTCAACGAGTGTTTTATTTAACTTTTATTGCAGGTACCCATTTGCCTTGTTACACTGATTTCTTTGGCTTGTTGATTTTGTCTCAAAAGTTCTTGGAAAGTGATTTTATTGCTTAAGTGTCATTGCTAGTGTCATGAAAAATGTCACGAAAAATATTAATCAAAAGCTGTCCTTCATACTTGATAAAAACTGTGTGCCATGAACCTAAAATAAAAATGACTATATTAAAAGGATTTTGCATTTTTGACAATGAAAAATTTTGCTTTGATTTTGCTCAAAATTCCTGCCAAAATAAACAGTGTAATTGACACCCAGTCTTTGAATCTTAAAAATATAAAGTGTGCTGAACCTTGCTACAAACAAAAGGACAATCCAGGCACTCCAAATATAAAAATATAACCACGAGGAAGGAAATATTTAAAAAGCCTTCATTGTAGTGGCTAAATCATTAAACGCCAACATGTTTCGACCACTGTAGGTCTTCTTCAGGGCTTTATGTCCTTTTGTTTGTAGCACTCTTTTTTCCCCGTTTTCCAAGAGCACCCGACACATTTTTTTATCCTAGTTTGACAATATAGAGCAACCAGTCATTTCCTTTTTTTCTAATATTTGTGCTGAACCTTTTTTGCTTTTGTGAAAGGTCACCGGTAGACAAGGAAGGACTGATCAGCAGTGATATATGAAATACTGAAACAGTGCTCCACAAAGTAAGTGTAATAGCCTATTTTGTTGGGTTTGCACACCCATTTAAATAAGGTAATGCTTGTCAATGATTAACAAAGGCAAAGATCACAGTTCAACAAATATGATTGTTGTTCCTCTGTCATTTACTGTCCTTAGAAACATTCAGACAAAAATGGAATGCAGCTCCTCAGAGATGGGTGAGTATTAAATATCAAATAAGTACATGGTATCAGTTACAGGCACAGAAAATAGCCTACAATCTTTTGTCCAGTCAGTCTTGGGACATTGGGACAGTGAGAGTACCTCTGTCTAAGGCCTGTAAAATAAAAGGATAAAAAAAAAAAGCCTACCACTAGTACAACTACTTTGTGTTGTATGTTTCCATGTGCTGCCATCACAAAACACATTTAGTGTGACACATTCTATCAAAAATGTACTTTTATCATACTGTGATGGCAGTGGCGGACTCAGGCTGTTTGAGGCAAAAAAAATAAAAAGGGCACCTACTGCACAACATGGGGCCCCACCAGCGCGCAAAAGGCTATGATGCATCATGTATGATGAAATAGTCTTCATCCTTGATTAAGATTAACATTATGTTATTAGGCAATCCAGATTAAAAGTATAACCACACCACTATGATAAAAACACACAGGGAACTATAAACCTTTAAAATTTTTATTTCACAAACACCTCCGAAGTAAAACACAGTAACTACATCTTAGAAGGTTACTTTACAACTTGAATATAGTCTATTATTGCGAAAAAAAAACTATCATGCCACAGAAAAGCATTAAGTAATAGCCCACTGTAAGAGATTATAGGCTATGCCACAAGGTCACTATAAACTCACCGCTGAGTAGGCTATCACAAGCACACTGTAAGTGCCAAAAAGATTTTTCGTTAGGGATGCAAAATGAAATGGTGAATAAAAAGAATATATGGAAATTGCACTCACATAGGTTATAGTCTATCACCACTAACCATTATCACCTTCAAAATAACAAAAAAGCTATCAACTCCATAATCCCAAAATGTAAACAGTTAGACTTGTAGGCCTACTGTAGTTTAGGGGCTTTGTTTTATTGTATATAGCCTAGAGATAATGCTTTGCCTTAATGCATTTTATCACCCGTCAGTTAGCCTAGTGAATCAAGCCTTTCCTTGAAAATCTACTGGAGTTACTTTTGAATTAATTTTGGTTATTTTGTTGCATTAGACACTATGGTAAAGTTAGTTTTTAAAATGGCCATTCAGCGCAAAAACTAAGCTGAAGAGGGGGATGTAAAAAAAAAAAAAATAAAATAAATACTGCTACTATCATAAGGAGGGGATAGTCAACAGACCACACACTTTTCAGTTACATGAGGGGGTTCGCTCTCTATTTTGAACAAAAAGATTGTAACCTGATGTGAATTACTCAATTTATTAAAACACAAAACAGCAGAACAGCCTCACATTTGCTAGTAACGGCAGTATCAAATGGTATCTAATTTTGGTATTATAATCTTGCCAAGTATTTTTTAAATAAAAGCCCATGAGCAAAACTGGGAAAAATAGCAGTCCAGAGAGGGAACTATTAACATTTGTTTCACAAACACACACACACACAGATGTGATAATGTCAATGAGAAAGCTATGATTTGGGAGCTTAGTAGTCAGGGAAGGGAGATGGTGGGTGGTGGAATCATAGCAGAATTCTTCTTTTGGTCATGTGTTTATAAACTTAAATGGATGGAATAGATGTAAGTTTTTAACAATGGGAATGAGTATTTTAAACTTTATTGTGTCATCGTTGGCAACAATTTACTTTGTCTTTTACTATCAAATACAGTTAACCTAACATAATCTAACCTAACCTAAAGGGTACACTGAAAAATACAAAACAGGGACAGTGCAGATTGTGTTTTCTCACTTGGAAAGGCATCTAAGAGGGCACTGCATGAGTTTTTCATCAGAAAGGCACCTGTAGGGAACCTCAAGTTTATCCCATTGTAAGGGCACCTATATGGCACCACATCACATTTTCTCCACTGGAGGGGCATCCATTAGGAGACTTCCCCACATTCTCACACATGTAGGGACACCCTTTACAGCACTGCATCACATTTTATCCATTGGAGGGGCACTTCTCCATTAGAGGAGCACCTAATTGGGAACTTCATCATGTTTTCTCACCTGTAGGAGTACCCTATACAGCACTGCATCCCATTTTCTCTACTGGAAAGGACACCCTTTGGGACACTGTCCTGTAGGGGCGGCATGGAGGGCACTTCATAACGGCACTCTTTTCCATTGGAAGGGCACCCATAGGGAACGTCAAGTTTAGACCATTGTAAGGGCACCTTATAGGGCACTGCGTCACGTTTTCTCCACTAGAAGGGCACTCATTAAGACATGTTATCGAATTTTCTTGCTCTAGAGGGCACATCATCATCATTTATTGCATGAAGGGGCACCCTAGAGGGCACTCAATCATTTTTTTCCCATGTGAAGGGCAGCCAATGGGGCCCTTCCTCTCATTTTTGCCACTCTAGAGGGCACTTTAGCAACGCTTTTTCAACCATGGGAGCACCAGGGGGGGTAGTCGCCCCCCCTGCTGCCCCCCCCCCACACACACACACACTCCAGAGTCCGCCAGTGTGTGATGGTATTACAATATTAGAAGATATTACACGCTTAGACTGTGATAGCGTTCATTTGGTGTCAGGCTAACAAGCAAATCCTTGCCTTCTCATCATTATGCTCTGCAGTTGCAGGTTCACTGTTACCTTGTGTGGTATAGTAATTTCACAGTTGGACTGATGTTAGTGCAATATATTAAGAAATTTGAAGTTAGTGAAACATATTTATCCTAACACTGTGAAATGTTTTCAGCATGGCCTCATTTTGGAGGAGGGCTGATGAACAAAAAAATAGATCAAGTTTGTCAAGGAATGTGATAATTCATTAGGAGGTAAGCAGGAAGTAGGTTACCAATAGGCAGATGGCCGCTGTATCCTGTCTTCTGTAATGGTTAAGTTTGATTGAACAAATAAAGACAAGCTATGATCAAGCTCTTTATTTGACAAAGTTAAGCAGAGCGGTAAAGCATTAGAACACAATTCAGACTGACACTTTACAAGTGCGCTAGCACTTTATGGGTGTTATGGTGGAAGGGTGGGTAGAGGTTATACATGATTATTGTGAGTGAAACTACGCTGACTTTAAAAAATCCACCTGTTAACACCAAGGTGCTGTGGTAGCACAGTGTTGTTATAACTAGAATTGCTGAACAAAAGTGCATTTAATTCATGCACTTGTAGTTACAAAATCACAAGCTACTTCCTGGTATGTGAATTTCCACGGTCTGCAACAAGGACGCAATTTTTATTTTTTACTTGATGATGGTCAGAGTTGGTGGTCGACTGCTGAAATGGAAGGGGACAAGGAGCAGTACTTGCTTTATTTCAGTAGTAGCCAAAGTTCGAAAGAGGTTTGGTTTTATTTTCTGATATCCATTATTTATTGTTGGGGCCCAGTCTACATCATCCATGTCATACAACGCTCTTGGACAGCCTAAAGAATCAAGTCTGAGCTGACCATAAAGCAAATGAAACAACACAATATTACTTACATAGTTAGGAATATGAATCTATCAAGAGGGTAAATAAAAACGTATTCAGCCACAGGGATTGCAAAACACTGACATGACAATGCTTATGAGCATATCAACAACTAGCAACTGTGATACAACAAAGCATGACACATAATATCCTACTGTTGTGCCCTTGCGGGGAAACAAGACTACAACTAAAAACTTCAACATTACAGAATAAAGGAAAGTATAACACAAACCTCTCACAAAGTGGTCGCTGCATACATGGGCATGTTTAGATTCTGCTCCTCCACAGGCAAGACGTGAGTTTGTCAGCCGTTTCTCCACATGTTTTTTGGAGGTTGTCTGGCATCTTTCCCCCTTGTGCAGAGTTACTTTTGGTACTCGATATAAACTCTTGTTTCTCTCTCGGTTAAATTGGTTCGGAAAAGGAGATTGGTTCGAACAACCATAACCAACGCAAGCATATGACATTTTAATTATGAATATAACTCCACTCCAATCCAACACACACTTGTTGACTCGTTTACCTGACTACCATCAGCTGTTCACGCTACAGAAGCAGAGTCTCGGCACGTGACATCATGTGAAAATAAGGTATTTAGTTTTTAATGCTGGTGGGTACAAAAAAATCAAGAACCAAAACTTAATTCACAGAAACGTTGTGAAGGAATGGAAAAGGAGAACATTGATCTAGAGTGTAATGACAATTTGGCTTCAACAGGAGTATCTCCACCTTTCTGTGAGTACCGGAAATTTGATGAGCACAAACAAAACTTCAGATATGTCAAGCACAACGTGCTACCTCCAGAGACTGGAATTGAAAACATGATTGTTCCATGCCATGAATATAAGTCACTGGAGATCGCACACAAGTTAGACTCAAAAAGGCTTCAAACAAAAGTAGCAAGTGAGGTATTAAGATTTGCATGTGCATGCATGAATATGTGAACCAATGGGACAATTCACTTTGGGATTATGGAGAAAAATCACAGGAAACCACCAGCATGGCGAAATCATAGGGATACCAGTAAAAAATCAGGATGATTTTGTGAACGCATTAGACTACTGACGCCGATGCATCACCGGGTGTCCGGCGAACGGCATTTTCGGCACCGATAGGTACCAGAGCGACCGGGGCTTGGATCAGGAGGATCAATGCGGGCCGTGGGCACGGTGGAGAGGACAGCGGGGGAGAGAGGAGACGGGACGCGCTGGAACGGAGATCAGTATGGATGTATGGACTATTATTCTGTATATTAACAGTCTACAGTGGAGTTAGTTACACCATTGGTCGGCCGTGGCACATGGCACACCCATACACGGTCCAATCATATACTAGGTTTCGACCTAGTCTTGTTTTGATGAGGTTAAGCATACACTGTTACAGTTTTCTGACAGCATATTGATTTTAGGAGGTGACTTTAATTTATTAGTAGATCCTTCCATTGATTCCTCCAACAAAAATATCTCATTACAACTGCCTCCCTCCACCTATATTAAATCCTTTTTGGATGAATTAAACATTGTAGATGCATGGCATTCATTACATCCTTGTACCAGGGATTTTACCTTCTACTCTCCTCACCACCACTCCTTTTCACGAATTGATGACTTTTTTATTTCTAGCTTTCTCTCAAACATATTTCCCAAGTGTCAATACTACCTATGCTCTTTTCTGATCATGCACCTGTCTGGCTGTCCTTGGATAACCCAGAACCCCCCCCTACAGCCAAGAGATGGCGCTTCAACACCTCTCTTCTGCAGAATCCCCAGTTTATGTCTCAACTAACCAAGGACCTTAAAGATTTTCTACATGTGAACTCTCATTCTGGAGTAAACCCTCAGACCTTTTGAGAGGTAATAAAATGTGGCATAAGAGGTATCTGTACCTCCTTTTCTTCCCACCTTAATAGGGAAAGGAACTCTCAAATTACGCATCTGGAAAAATCAATTAACTTTCTTGAATCTCAGCAGAAAGTACATTTCTTGAAAACTACACAAGCAGAGCTCACAGTTTTAAAATCCGATTATAAAAGACTATCCAGTTTCAGAGCAGAATTTATTCATCAACAAACTAGACAGAAATATTACGAAAATGCAGAGAAACCTAGCAGGCACTTGGCAATGAGTTTGAAACATTCTGAACATTTTTCATACATAGATATTATTAAAAATGAACATGGTGAATTATGCACACTACCTCTCCAAATAAATAATAAATAATAATACTTTTCTGACTGTCAGGGTGATGGTGCTAAAATGCTATCATTTCTGAACTCCCTTGATCTTCCATCTTTGTCTATTAACCAGGCTAACAATATGGATGTGCCTATCACTTTGAAAGAACTTAAAGATGCTTTGGACTCAGTGCCAAAAGGCAAATTTCCAGGTCTCGATGGTATCTCTCCGGAATTGTTGGCTGTCATCTGGGATGTTATAGGGTCGGTTTTACTAGAGTCACTGAACTACTCCATTAAGATTGGTACTTTCCATAGGGACCAAAAAAAAGCTTTGATTTCTCTAGTATTAAAAAGTGGATAACATTCGCCGCCTGGCTCACATAATTAATACATACATATATAATTATGTCTGATATCTTAAACTCTCTGCCATTTGTTCTCTCCACAATTAATGAATTTGGGTCTTTCTCTGGATATAAAATCAATTGGACCAAATCCATCCTTATACCATTAAATACCTTGGCTAAACAGGCCCCTCTTCCTGATTCAGAAATTACCATCGACCACAAAGGGTTCACATATTTGGGAATTAAAACAAGACCTAGCCTTCCAGCAATTGTCAGAGAGAATTATAGCATGTCTATGACCAAGATAAAGAAAAAATGATCAAATTGGTCCTCCTTACATATTAGCCTGCATGGTCGTGCCTCAGTAATTAAAATGAATGTGTTGCCACATGTGAGCTTTCTTTTCCCGATGATACCGCTCTCCCCTCCAAGCAATTTTTTTAGGGATATTGACAAAGCCTGTAGAGAATTCTTATGGAATGAGAAACGGCCTCGTATTGCCTTATCCACTCTACAGCGTCTGAAAAATCATGGTGGCCTGGGTTTACCGAATTTTAAACTTTATTATTGGTCTTTTCAGACGAGGCCACTTAGAACTTGGTTAAACTCCCTGTCTATTACACCCTGGAGGGATTTAGAGAATGCCTTGGCACCCCCTATCAGGCTCCAAGATCTTTTGTTCTTGGGGACTAGCAAAAGTTTTAATTCACATCTTGGTCCTGTTATTGCCAACTCCTTGAACGTATGGCACCAGATATACCAAATACCTATCAATAGAGCAAAACTTCCATGGATTGACACCCATTTGGAATAACAATTTATTATGCCTTGGCCCATCACCTTTTGTTTTCTCTCCATGGGTAAAACAAGGTATAAATATATTGGCAGACATCTATAATGCACAGGGGCTACGTTCCTTTCAAGATTTGAAAGACTCGTACTCTATACCTGGTTCCTCCTTGTTTGTCTACCTCCAACTAAGAACAGATCTAAAAAAACGTATCAGACACTGATAAATGCATAATTTTCTCTGGGACAGAAGTAGGTAACTATATTCACATGTTTTGGCACTGTCCCCCTGTTAACTCCCTGTGGCACTTTGTGCGTGAAGTAACATCCAAAATTGTAGATAAGGACCTACCCATATGCCGGGCACTCTTTCTACTTGGTTTGAGTTGCAAAAGAAAATAATCTTAACGGCTTCAACGGCAGCCAAAAAAAACATACTTAAGAGCTGGTTCGAACCAGATACAAGAACTTCTCTGAAGAGAATATGGATCTGTACCTTCTGTGATATATTGATCTTAGAGGAATCCACTGCCAAGGTTAACAGAGCAACCACCTCAACATTGGCTTCTTGGTCATCACTCTCACCAGGGAAGTGATGTTGAGGTTGGCTTGTTAACTACAATTATTTACTGGGGCAACATGGGTTGTTCTGCTTTCTGCTTTTCGTTTTTTTGGTTCTGTTGACAAACTTCTACACCACAGTTTATGGCTCTAATTGTAATTAAGGTTGTCTTCACTCTATTGCTTTTATCATGACTGGTGACACTTTCCCTACGTATACTGTATATGCACTGTATGTACACTTATACCAAGGTATACTATATGGGGGGGGGGAATAGGTTATAAATAGGATATGTTTTAAACCAATCTATTACACATGCCTAAGTAAGCGATAGTTACTGATATGCATTCCATTATGTTTATTACAACGTTATACAATGATTATTGTTAATACCTTCACTACTTTATAATATATAATATTCACAGTACTATTTTTATATAAATGTTGCCACCAGATATTTCTAATTTGATATTACTGATTTATTATTCCTACCCAACTGCACAAACTTGTGCTATAGGCCCCTGTGCTTATTATAGTGCAATACTAATATTGTTGTTTAACACCACTCCAGGGGAAATGGTCATTGTTACTACTGTTGTTATCAATGTTTGTTATTGCTGTCATTATTGTGTCATTGGGGTTGTTATCATTATTATTATTGTTAATACTGTTTCTTTTAGTTCTGTTATTATCATTAATATTATTACCTATACATAAATATCATGGGAATGTATCAATACGGTATATTGCATAGTTATTATTAATAATGGTATTAATTAGTATGAATGAGTAAGTATTAACTAGTATTAACAATAACCATTGGAACATATTAAGTACTATATCTATATCCCCGTTATTAACGTTATCTTATTGTAGGATATTTCACACAATATTATATATTATATTTTGTATTGTACGTTTGTTTGTATGTATATATCTATATCTATATATATCTATATATATATACACAGTATATACATATATACACAGTATATATATATATATATATATATATATATACACACACACATATATACATATACATACATATATATATATATGTGTGTGTGTATGGGCATACGTGTGTATAGGTATATGTGTATACATATGGTGTTATACTTATCCACTTTATATATTATTACCACCGGCAGAATAATTAATGTACAGGTCGTCTGCTACTTGGTTTTGTATATACTCTGTATACTCATCGGTATGCGTATATGCATCAGAATTAATCATCTATACATATGTTTAAAGTTACAATATTCACTTATTTACATATATTGTATATATTCTGTATGTATATGTAACGGCACAGATTATTTTCTACCTCTCCTCCCATTATTTTATTTTTTAAGTATTTATTTATCCTATTTATGTATATTTTATTTTATTTTATTTATGTTCCTTTCGCTTGTTTTATCCTCTCTTTGCTATTAATTTATCTTTACTTGTCTCATCCCTGTATTATTATTGTTGTCCAGCTGTCTACCCCACATAAATCCCTGTTGGATGTTGGTCGCTACCTTTCACGTTAAAATAATAAATAATTGTTCACAAAAAAAAATATATATATATATATATATTGTGATTTGATTTTCTCAATATCCAGCCCTACTATATCCTGCATGGCGACATGTGCAGCAATGTTAAAAAGACATTTAAAACATTCTGACATCCAAAAAAAATCAATTTTCAAGACTCTGAAGCCAAGATGGAAGATTTGTGAGCTGAAGTGTTTGCGTGGGTTTCCTCCCATAATCCAAAGACATGCAGGTCAGGTGGATTTAAGACTCTAAATTGCCCGTAGGCGTGAGTGTGTTTGTGTGTAGTACGGTATAAGACATAGTGTATGATGTATAGTTTATATATGATGTAGTAAATGGTGTATATGATGTGTATACATATATATGATCTTTTATCCCATCCTCTGTCATCTTACTAAACAAATGACCTTTTATTGGATATTAGTGACTGCTGCTGTCTTTACGATGTCTGTTTAATATATGTATTAATTGTTAATATTTTAGCACTTTTCATCCCAACCGTTTACTACAGGCCCACTTATTCACTGTCTTTATCTCATGTACTCTAACCCATGGCAGAGGAAGTGTTTAAGTGTATGTATGTCTGTGAAGCCAAAGACAAATTTCCATGTGAGTGGACAATAAAGATGTCTAATCTAATCTAATGTATACAATGCAGTATAGTATATATGATAGTATGTCAAGCCCTTTGAGACTAGACTAGGACTAGGCATGTCTGTGCTTGAGAAACTTAAGAGAAAGCAATCAAATCAGAAGATTTGATTGCTTTCTCTTAAGTTTCGATTCTCTGCTCAGTTTCCACACTTGAGTTTCCATTGCTTAACGGATATGGCTTAACCCATGATGTGACAAGTATAATTTGAGAGCATAAACAACTAATGCATGTTCTGGTGAGATCCTACATTTGGTTGGTATAGCCTGATTAGTTTGTAGAAAGCCTAACATAAAGTTGCCCATTGTCACATTTTTAAGTGAAATGATGCTTATACTGTAGATGCTATAGAAACTAAGTTAGTGCCATTGAGACAGAGTGAATAGAAAAGCTCTCATAACACAGGAAGAGACACGCCCACATAAAACTGAAGTGAACTGGAGGAGACTGCCATTTCAGTGAACGAGTAACAAACCAAGAAGAATGGAATTCACAGTAAGTGCTGAGAAAATCACAGTAAATACTGTTTTAATGTGATTATTGAAGTTCAGGGTACTACAGGTCTAGCATGTGCTAATGTGTGGTTGGTTGGGTTTTTTTCTGTTGTGGCTTTACTCAAGTGAGACCCTTTTTCTTATGTGTGTGAGACTACTTTTAAAGCAAAGTTTTGGTGATATCTGCAATGGGCCAGGTCCAAGTGTATTTCCTTGGAGAGAAGACATCCATCTTGATTTGATCTCTGTCCAGTTTTTTACATTGTTGCTGGTCCTTTATTTTGTGAGGCACTTTGTAACCCCGGTTTTGAAAGGTTCTAAATAGCACAATTTTTGGCCCCAATATGAGATTTAAAACCTTATTAAGCCAGGCTGGAACCAATGCTATCTAGCTGTGCTGTTTAGTGTTTAGACTAGGAACTGTTTGTTTTGAAAATATGAGCTACAGAACAGGAGAACAAGGGTGAAAGACTGTACTGTAAAAAGTGGCTCTTTTCTTGGCAGTTAAAAATGCACCATGATCATGTAGCCTATGTGTCAGTTTATTGCTTTAAGTGTCCAAAGTTTATGTCTGTATGACATTTTAGGTTCTGCCTACCCTATAATTTGATATGTTTACGTAATGTTATGTATTCTTTATCAGTTGGCTTCACAGATTAATTGTATTCAGACAGCATTTTTGTAACTTTTATTGCAGGAAACCCATTTGCCTTGTACTGGGATTTCTTTGGCTTGTTGATTTTGTCTCAACAGATGTTCTTGGTAAGTGAATTCCGTTACTACTTGATGAATGGTGAATTCTTGATGAATACTTGATGAAAACTATCTCCATGAACCACAAAGAAAAATGGCAATATTAAAATGATGTTGCATTTTTGACAATAAAAATGTAACAACATAAAAAAAAATATTATAAACATTTTGCTCAAAATCAAAATCTTAAATTTCTGTCAAAAAAAACTCCCGCCATTGACACTCAGTCTTTGACAATCTGTAACTGTATCTGTATTTATGCAGGAGGACTGCTTAGTTCATGAGCCCTGAATCTCCTATAAATTCATGAATTAAGCACAATGGACATTGTGTAAATTCACTAATCAACGCCATCAGACTTATTTGCCAGCCATGCGATCATGGAATAATACAACTGACCTGAGATATGCAAAGACTCAACTGATGACAAACAACATTTTCATTATGATTTTATAATGATAAATAATAATAAAACTTTATCTGTATAGCACTTATCTTAACAAAGTTACAAAGTGCTTAATGGAGGTGGAGGTAAAGTTCATAGACAGAAGAATCTTAATAAACCTTTTCTGCTTTTGTGACAAGGTAAGTGTAATGTTTGGCTGGGTTTGCACACCCATTTAAATAAGATAATGCTTGCCAATGATTAATAAAGGCAAAGATCAAAGTTTAACAAAAATTGCAGTTGTTCCTCTGTCATTTACTGTCCTCAGGAACATTCACGCAAAAATGGAAAGCAGTTGCTCAGAGATGGGTGAGTATTAAATATCACCATATGTTACTACAGTGTAGTAGAACAAAATAAGTTCATGGTATCAGTTACAGGTAAACAGACTGAAGAAGACAGTGAGAGTTCCCTCTGTGTCTAAGGCCTGTCATATAACGGGATAAAAATACTACTACTACTCATTGTGTTGTTTGTGTTTATGTTTGTGTTTCCTTGTGCTGCCATGACAAATTCTATCAAAAATTTACTTTTCATACTTATCACACTGTGATGGTATTAGAATATTACAAGATATTACACAATTAGACTGATAGACTGTTATAGCGTTCATTTGGTCTTAAAGGATAAGTTCGGTGATTTTGGACCTATATATAATTTGTCTCTTATATACCTATAGTACTTGGACCCGCAGAGAATACTGACTCCTGAGTCGGCTCTCGGTTGAGATCAAGCCCCCAGGAAGAGCTCTGGGCTGTGCGGCGATTTTGGTGTAGTGGCCAAGCTCGGAATTGCAAGTCACGTGACGCCATGGGCCCCCAAAAGCCGTAAAAAAAAAAAAAATCCTGGGCATCGCAAAAAGTCAAAAACAACTCTTAGAATTATCACATTTTAAATCATTGGGTCCATTTTTCTTTAGAAGCCACCAAGAGCCATATTAAGCTGTATTTTCTGAAAGGAGCTCGCTATTTAGACAGACAGCTGACTCAGGAGTCAATATTCTCTGTGGATCCAAGTACTACAGGACTGTAAGAGACAAATTATATATAGGTCCAAAATTGCCAAACTTATTCTTTAAAGCCCCTATGAGAATACATTTAAATTTGGTGACTTTGGCGACACCCTAAGGTGGCCTTTTTGCTAAATTCGGATAATTTTGACCGGTGTGAACACGTCATGTGGACTTGGGTGCGGACCAAAATCTTGCAAAAGGTTCGCCAAAAATCGCCCATCTTGGTCCTCTTCCATTCGGACCGTGGTGCGGATCATTTTAGTGTGAAAGCAACTTTGATAAAGTCCGAACCAAAGAAAGGAAATGACGAAAAAAAATAAATACAGTAGCAGTACCAGTGGTTGTACCTGTTTTAGGAGCTTGAAGTACTGGCTTTGTTTTATAACGCTTTAGAAAGTTTTCTGACTGGGCGGTGTTTGGACCTTCAGGCCAATCACAGCGCTTAAAAACAGACAACTCCGCTCAACCAGGATGCCGGGCGACATTAAACAAACGCACAATCAAATGACAGACAGACAGACTTTTAACCTGAGCATGACAGATTGTGTTGTGAAAATGTAGAGAAAGAAGAAACTAGACATTCCCTCCTATTTTCAACCCAATGTGAGTGATAAAACAATGTGTTCAAGTGAATTTAACTTGTTTCTATGAAGTAGCACCGTTATGAGCGAAGCTAGGCTACTGTATTTCTGCCGTCTATCCGTCAGTAATTCTGTCCATTTTCCAACGGATCAGTATGGCCGCAGCTAGTGCAAGCCCCTGTTCCTAGGGGCTTGAATTCAATACACGCGCCGTGGGCCTGTACAGGATCTGTACTTGTTTTCACTCCCACCAAGATATCTGTCCAATAGGTCCGCTTGATATTATAGTCGGTGTGAAACGAACCGGACCAATACAATGTAACAACCTAGCGAACTGGTTCGGACTTTAAGCGGACTTTGCGGTGTGAAAGTGCCCTAAATCCCTTAGTGGTAGTATTTTGTGACAGCTGTCTCAAAAAGACTCATCCCCCATATACATAAGAGGACGTGAAATTATTATAACGCAAACTAAATATTGGAACTGGAGGAGAGTTATTTTTCAGTTATTTTATACTGCTCTACTATTTTGCTTTGCATCTGCGTATGCTAATCTATGTGTAACAAAAATGGGTTTCTTGCTGGCGAATATTTTTGTTACAACTAGATTGAGCTAGCAGAGAGTTCTTTGCATATCAAGTTTAGAATTGAAGTTTGCCCGATGCTAATGATACGGTGCTTGCTCATATTCTATTCAGTAATGCTCGCTCATCTAGTGTTCGTATCGCATTTGTATCGTGTTTGTAACTGCAGTTGCTAATCTATGAGTGACAAAAAACTATTTTGGTGGTGAATATTTCAGTTACAACTAGATAGAACTAGCAAAGCAGCTGTGGATCTCTTCTTCTTGACAAAACGCTGGGTTAATGATGTGGTTATCCTGATTATTCCAGGACTGGAGTAACTTCAACTACAGCATCATGCTGCACACCTAGCTAGGCGCCTATAATATAATACCTCCATGCTACAAACAAGTAGAGTGAGGCCCCTCCTTTGTGCCATTAGTCAGTCCTGCACACTTTGCGCCAATTCGTACCCTGGACACAGAGTAAACACATAGAAAGCAACACATATAATAAACCAATTTTCACTGTGATGGTCTAGTATGGTCTAGTTTTCTACAGCCATGATACTATGCTATCAAAATTAATTTGAGAATGATATATTGAGGTAAATATTCTACATGTAGTTAGTTTTTAATGCTAGCCAAGACCGGCTAGCATTAAAAGAGATGCACTAAAGAGGTGCACTAAAAAAATCATTGCCATTTACTAGCACTTAATTTTAACATTTTATTTCACAGGATGGCATGGACTGCCCTATGGCCAATGGACAGAATCTCATGTGAGCTCCTGGTTGAGATTCATTGGAATAAAAGAAAAGTACACACAGAAACTGGAGGAGGAGGAGGTCACAGGACCCGTTCTAATGAGTCTACAAAGGAAATACTTTAGCACTACAATTGGAATGAAAGGTGGTCAAATTGAACATCTACTAAAGAAAAGAGATGAACTTCAGTCGGAATCAAATAAATGGAAAAAAGAAAGTAGTTCATATGGTAAAACTAGAGATGACAAAGAACAAAAAAACATGGAAGTTTTCAGACAAGAACCAAAACCTAATTCACAGAAACCTTGTGAAGGAATGGAAAAGAAGAAAATTCATATGGAGTGTAATGACAATTTGGCTTCAACAGGAGTATCTCCACCTTTCTGTGACTACCGGAAATTTGATGAGCATGAACAAGACTTCAGATATGTCAAGCACAACGTGCTACCTCCAGAGACTGGAATTGAAAACATGATTGTTCCATGCCACGAATATAAGTCACTAGAGATCGCACACAAGTTAGACTCAAAAAGGCTTCAAACAAAAGTAGCAAGTGAGGTATTAAGATTTGCATGTGCATGCATGAATATGCGAACCAATGGGACAATTCATTTTGGGATTATGGATAAAATCAGAGGTAACCACCAGCATGGCGAAATCATAGGGATACCTGTAAAAAATCAGGAGGATTTTGTGGACGCATTAGACTACATTGAAAAATGCTTCAAAGGATCAAATGAACAATGTGATGCCAGGAGTTGCATGAGGAATCCAAGATTCATTCAAGTGCTTGACAAGGATGCCACTGAGAAAACATGGGTCATTGAATATGATGTTGTCCCGAAAGCAAGTATTGTAAAAGATAAGCTTTACAGTGTCGGTGTTCCAAAATTCTTTGAGAAGGACAACAAAGTCAAATTTGAAGAGAAAGTCCCCTATCACAGAGTGGGGGCTAACACACCACGCATACTTGATGATGACCTTGTTAATTTCATTCAAGGACTGAGAGAGAAAGACCGACAGAGAGAGGAGGCAGAGTCTTATAGCAATCAAACTACTGTTGATTGTAGAGAGGATCAAAAGAGGAAACTCGCCATCCTACTAACATGTGGAAAAACATACATGGACAACTCCCTGTTTTACATCATTGTGACAAACAAATTTCACCCTGAACATCTTGACAGCATAAGCTTCTTGGTTCACATGAATCTATTCTGTGTGTTTGATTTTGACCCTGATTCAAAGACATCAGGTCTATGTGGTAGATATAAGGAACACCGGGCTGCAAACCCTCACTTTCTTGATGACTATGCAAATAATGATGGATTGGGCACTGCTGACTTCATAAATCGTCTGCAGCTTTTTGATACAACAAGCTGGATTTTCTGCAATGGACGGAATGACTTCCATGGTGAAGAGGAAACCTGTGATGAAAAGAACTGGATCAAAACCAGAAAAAAGAAACTGAAAAAGGCAGTGTCAGTCATCTGCAATGAAATCCTTCCCAGGCGTTCATTTGTAGTCCTCTTCCTGCTTATGTCCCAGGTTGAGCAGCCACTTGTTGAGACATTCCATGAATTCTATGCAGAGATGAATGGTCATGATGATTTGGCAGTCATATCAGAGTCAAAGGAGAACTACAAAAAATGGTCAAGTCTTGCCCAGGTGTCTTGTGACATGTGTCTACTCAAAGAGATCAGCATTGTTGAAATGCCCCTGAGTCATGTGGATGCCACAGTTCAAAGTATTCAGCTGTCAAAGAATCAACACACTAGGACATTACCAGTCTCAAATGAAGGCCTGTGCTTCTTAAAATCAGTTGAAGAGGATATGATACATTCTTTGGAAATCATCAGTGTTGACCAGTGTGATGATACAAAACTGGAGATCATGAGCCAAGATGAAATCAAGAATAAAGAGATGTACTTCTATCGAGGTGGGAAGATAGACTGGATCAACTTCTGGCTCGCTGATAAACAAGAGTGTGAGGCTATCATACAGAGAGATGCTTACAAAGATACAAACAAAATTCTAGAAAAGATAGTGAATCAAAAGCATGCAAAACGATCCATAGAGTGTGTGAATATATATCATCAACCTGGCAGCGGTGGAAGTACAGTGGCACGACAGATCCTCTGGAGTTGGAGGAAAAAAGTACGATGTGCAGTTGTTAAACAGTCTAAGGAAATTACAACTGTGTGTGAGCATGCAGTGCGACTGAGGGAATATGAAGAGAGAGACAAAAACAACTGTCTGCCAGTGCTCTTGTTGTTGGAGAACTGTAATGAAGATTATATAGATGATCTCAGGCAGCAGCTTGGCAATGTCACTGCAACCAAAAAAATAAGACCCTCTGTGTTGTGCTTCATCCTGCTCATCTGCAAAAGGTCACACGATCCAGAAAGAATGTGCAGAGCATCACCATCTCAAACAGTAGCAGTCACACACAGACTGACAAAAGCAGAGAAGGATTTGTTCTCAAAGAGGCGTGAGCAACTTCAACTGCAATTTGAACCAGAGTTCATCCTCATATTTGTGCTGATGAGTAAAGAGTTTGAGTCAAGTTACATTGAGGACTTCGTCAAAAACCTTTTGCATAAAATTGATCATTCATCACGTATCACTCGCCTCATCAGATTTGTGGCTCTCTTGAATTGCTACATTGATGACTCTTACATACCTGTGTCACACTGTGAGGCGTCCCTTGGCATAACTACGCACCTGGACAGAACTCAACACCACGCATTTGTGGATCATCTCAATGATGAAGCTAGGCTTGTTTTCATCCACCTAAGAGAAAGTTCAACAAATATATCATCAATACGGATAATTCATCCACTGTTGGCAAAGGAAATTCTGATTCAGCTCTCTGCAAATTTGCCTCTAAGTGACATCACCATGGACTTAATTAATGACAAACTACTAATCAATCATAGGTTCGGCAGAGATGAGTTTTTGGTGTTCATCAGAGCTCTTTTCATCAGACGCGACAAAAAAAGCAGAGGGGATCTTAAGGACACAGCATTTTCCCGTCTTATTCAGCATGTTGAGAAAGAAAAAGATGGTGTTCAGAAAGCTGTAGATCTGATGAAAGCAGCTTACACATCTTTGGAAAGGGATGCATTTGTGGCACAACAGCTTGCCCGTCTGCTTTACACAAATTTAAGGTTCAAAGAGGCCTTAGAATGGGCAGAAGAAGCAAAATCTGTTCTTCCATATGATATGTTCATCCTCGACACACTGGGACAAGTTTACAAGAGGTGGTTTTACCACTTGTATGACACCCTTGAGGAAAAAGAGCCAACACCTGAAAGAGCTGTTGAAATCATTGACACTGCTGTCAAAGGAATTTCTGCCTTCCAAGCCTCAGAAAAAACACCAAAGGTAGAGACTGTCAGTCTCAACAGTTCCTACCAAGGGGAAGTAGATGTTGGCTGTAGGCTGTTAAAATTCTTGTCAGTGGTAGATGTGTTTTCAACCAATACTGGAAATTCTGAGTTGATGAAGTACTTGTTAACAGACTACATACCAGCTGAAGTAAAAAATCCCTGGCAGAAGTTTCATTATAAATTGAAAGGATTACAAACGAGCTTGTACCACGCACTTGAGTGCATTTCTGAGGACCTCAGCTACTTTCACATAGATATCAGCGAAGAAGATGAAGAACTTGATGCTAGGGATCCAGAACAAGTATACAATCCTAGAAGATGGCTGAAGAGGAAGAGTGCTATATATGCTGGCTTTTTCTGCAATATACCAGACAAGGGCAAAAATGCTGAAATGGCCTGTCCAGCTGAAAAGCTTAATCCGTTCCAAAGACAGATGAAGACTTATGAGCTTGGTGGAGGAAATGTTACATCCATCCTCTCATTACTTCATGATAAGAAACCAGAGAGAGCAGGAAAAAAGCTTGAGACAATAATTGGCATGTACCCAGCAAACCTGACAAGGAATGACCTTGACCAGACAGAGCTTGCAAACTTCATCTTTTGTCAAATAGCTCTTAACTGTACATTACCAGGCTCCTCAAAGCTACTGTCCCTTCAAAAGCTTCAAGATCTCAGCATGAGATTTAATACAAAGGGGAGAAACATATCGTCAGCAAGTGCTCTCTTTCTTCTTTCCCTTCTATTTTGGCCTGAGACAAGCAATGAAGAACTCAATTCTGTTAGGATTCTTATACCAGCTATTAATGAACTTCAGAAAGTCTTTCAGCAAAAAATGCGTGTCTGTCCAAGGAAAAGTAGAAAGGTGTCCCACTTCTTTCTGGCAAAGGCACAAGGCCTTAACAAGATTGTCCACAGAAGTGCTATTGAAAAGCACATTAAAGGTACTCTAAGTGAAAGAAATCTTAAGTGGCTCGGAGGGGAAGTATGGAAAACCAAGGAAGTTGATCAGTTATTGAAACGTGTTGAAGGATGGACCGAAAATGGAAACTTGTTTGTCAAAGGTGCAACCAAAGACAGCAAGATTAGGGCCTTTCCGCAAAATGCTGCCTCCCTGCCACATGCAAATGAAAATGTCACCTTCTACTTGGGCTTTTCATTTGATGGAGTGGTTGCCTTTGACATTCAAGTCATTAAATAATGTTCTACCAGTACTTCTAATGCAACATCTACAAAAAATTGACGTGAGCTACAATGGCCATTACATGAATATTAGCTACAAGGACTTTGATAGACTTTCCTAGAGCCAACCTATCCTAAAGGATACCTATTCAGAAGACAAAGGTAAAAGACCAGTCTTTGCATTAGCATTTTGAGAGCAAACACATTTAATTATGTAATTCTGGCCAGACGTAAAGAAAATGCAGGCTATTTGGAAGAAATCTGGGCAAGAAAATCAAGATTCTCAAGATTTATTTTCTCTACATCAAAACTGAATGAATGAATGAAGATGATGTGCAGAGGGGGGTGCTGCAGGGGCTTGAGCCCCAGCCACTTTGCCCTTACTGGCCAAAGTGACTCTTTTCAGTGATACTGTATATTATACTTTAACCTAGTTATTATGACTGTTGACAATCCTGACTCATAAGGGGTTAAGTCTTGCGGAGCCTCTGTTTGATGGGCAGTCTTTAAATGAATGGCTGCTGCGGCTGGGACCGCTCCTCCGCATTTTTTGTCAAGGTTATGTTGATTATTTTAAGTTTGTTGTTTTTCAAATGTATATCCAGTAAAAGTCAATGCTTTATTTCCCATGTTTACAATTTTCTTTTTGCTTAATATTGTGGACTTGAATTGTTTTTTAGGCCTATCTATATTTTTAGGCTAATCTATGACCACGATTCCTAATTGAATTCAGTTATTTTATTTTGGTATAAATATGCCGATTTAGTGTGAATGTTGGAATTTTCGTATTCAGTTTATCTTGTAAACTATTGTGATTATTGCTAGTACAAATAATATTTCCTATGTTTTAGAAAACCGATCAAGTATGCCTAATATAAAGAACCAAACATCAATGCTATGTCCGTATGTATATTTAGGATGTGATCATACCTTTAAGGCCAAAGTCAAGGAGTGGATGAGCATCTCTTCCAATTAAAAGCTTTGGCTGGACATTAGAACAGCTACTCGGTAAGAATGAACTCTTTTTGGACTATTATTATTTTTATTATTGTTTATTTTTTTGTTTGCCTGTTCGGCATTGCATGTCTGTTTGTTTAATGTAGTATTGTATGCTGGCCATACTGCTTCTTGCCCTCTAATTTCTAATGTGTTTTTTAATGCTTTGCTGTATAGTTAGTCTGCTATGTGTTATCTGTCTTCCATCAAAGACCATATTGGAATAAGTGTTTTGTGTAACACTTTCAGCCCACGATACACCTGAGAAGCCTCTCTTCAGTGCCTGATGGCCACCTGCTGTCTGACATACTTGCATGTGTTGCAATGTGGACTAAGCATGTATTTTTTTAACTGTATGATAGCTGGTTAAGTGTGTGGTCTCTCTGTCAATGTGCAGGCACAGTGGATTTTGGATGCCAGCTTTGTAGTTCAGTTTTCTTGTAAGATGATATTGTAAGATGGGCAACTTTGTTTTCACTTCCTTGGAAGCATTGCAGGGGTGAACTGCCATTTAAGTTGTTTCCCCTTTTTTCTCCTGTTTTTAGTTATCAAGGGAGGTTACAATTGCACTGTATTTCACTTCCCTTATTGAGCAGTTTAAAGTTTTTCAGTTCTAGGCAATACTGGATTTTTGTTTGTTGTTTTGGCCTTGGTTCACCCCGAAGTCTGGTTAAATTAAGATTCTTATGTTCAGTAATAAACCTCCTGATTTCATTCCAACATCTGCCTTATCATTTTTCCCTCAACCATACTTATGTTGCTTCCCTTTTTCCCTGGCCCATTCTTGGGTTGTAACAATCAAGTTAAACTTGCGCAACATCCTCATGTGTTCATCATGCCTCCTGCTCCCCACCCCTATTGATCAACTTAGCTAGCTACCATTGCTAGTTTTTTCTGTGGCTAGTCAGCCTAACATTATGCCAATTCTGGTCATGATCAAGCCTCTCTTGGACAACAACTAACTGCAACAGTGGTAATGTAAGATAATTATTAGCCACTGATTTATCTAAATGGTTATTAAAATTAAACACCATAAGCTAATTGAATCTATCTTAATTGCCTGTTGCACATAGAGTGCCGTCAAAAGAACAACAGGTGAGGGAGGACGTAAATATTGAAAATCCAGAGATAGACCATTGTAAATAATTGTGCATTATTGGAACTTGCTTGTTTACAATTTATATCCTACATATAGAACACAAATGTTTTTAATAATGCTATTCGTTTTCAGTTAATTGTAATATTTTTTGTGTGCATTTTGAAAATGTTCTGAGAAGTGTAATGGAATTCCTTCCTTCCTGGACGAAGCAGTGCAAAACTCACTGAGGCTGAGAGGACAATTTTACCAAGTTTTTAAATGTGTCATAATTTCCCCCTTTTCCGTATGTATATGTAACGGTTAAGAAAAATCAGCCAACAAAGGTCAGTAGTGTTGCAGAGAGGAGGCAAGTGAATGATCCTGGTTCAGTGTGTCTGCAGACAGTATCGGGCCTCCTGACAGCCACTACGGGTCACATAGGCTGTGAGTGAGTGAGATACTTATAGGTCAAATCATGAGATTGCAGATAGTTCAAGGCAATAGGATTGCTGTATGACACCTGTGAAATGCAAGTTTTGCTATAAATTGCATTGCAGGCACCAACGGGTCTCACAAGCATTTAAACTGCTACTTTTAAAAATGTAATTATAGCACTTTCACCCCAAAAAGTTTATTATATGTAACCGATGATATCAAAAGGGCTCTGAAGCCCCACAAGCTTTACAATCTTTTAATTGGATCTAGCAACAATTGTGTAATAATTTTTAATTATAATTGATGAGAATGTGGAGGGAAATAAAACAAAGCCATACCAGAGTTTATGAACTGCTTTATTGACAGAATACAGTGAAGATCCAGACCTCAGCATACACATCACAAATAAAATCATATAGAGTGACTTTGTAGGCGAGATCCTAAAACAAATACTCATGGGTAAGCAGTAGTTGCAATCTTGCTCGTCTTCACTCTCCTTATAATCAAAATCGTATGAATATCCCTACCAAATCTCTGTTCCAGTATCTCTTGCCCAATATCATAACAGTCCTATCCTCAGGCAAGGTATGAAATAATTACAAGCAACAGAGAATGTTACAGTTGAAGCCTTTTCATAACAGTGCAGTCTTCAGCAAGTTAACAGTGTTTTTAGAGATCAATTCAGGCTACCAGGTATGTCCTTGAGCGGCATCTAGGAAACTGTATAATTTGGTATTTCTGACACAGTGGAGAGATTAGGCAGAAAATGCTGACTGGCTTGGAATATTTAAGACGGAGGCAATACTAAGCCAATACTTACCAATGGAGACTCTGCCTGTAATACTCATCTATGGTAATGAATGATTTTGTTACCATTAGTGTAAAAGGCTTAAAAATGGTGGGACGTTTATTTTACAACGTTTTCCAAAAAGATACTATACACCACCCCTTCAAGTGATTGAGATTAAGATCCCACATGATGTGTGCACACAAAACAGATGTCTAGGGAAATTCTAGCAGTGGTACTTACAGCTTTAACTAACCTGTTACTGGTAGGGACTCTCCTTCATGTAAGTAGTTAAATTCAAATGATCAACTGAGGAAAGCTGATAAAACAAACAGGATTAAGTGGTAAAACCATTTATGAAGGCTCATTTTACATCACAAACCTCCCAACACACTTTTCATGTATTTCTGGCTGTAGGTGATAGCTGGTGATGGTGTGCTATATGTGGGAATCCAACAAATGATTTAACATTACTGAACATACCATCAATTTTTACAGTAGTGAGCTGAAATGACTATAGGACTAGTTAACGTCCGAGGCTTCTGAAAGAGTGTAACTTTTAGTATCGATCCATAGATGAAAACAGAGCTTCTTGGTGCTCTACCAATCAATAATGAAGAATACAGGTTCAATGGCACATAAGAGCATTACATTAAAGAATAGATTTTACATGAGCTAACATGCCTGAAGAAATGGTGCCTAAACGCAACAACACAAACAAGGGCCTTCACCAAACTTGCTGCAAGTTTGGGGACATTGAGATCCAACAGCGTGAAAGCTGTGAGGGCCCCTGGTAATGAATGAGAAGACAGAAAATGGTGAGACTTGCCTCGGGCTGAAACAGGGCTACACTGAGACAGGGCCTCAGCCAGTCCCCCATGGCATTGCTACAGGGAGAAGAGAAATCTGGGTTTTAGCACTACAGCCACTAGTACCCGGAAAGTTCTGCAGCTATACAATGCACTCAATGTGTCAAAGGCCAACAGACTAGTGCCATGTAGAGAGCATCAATACAGCAATCAATGGATATATCTAACATACTGCTTATAATCAAATGAAAAGAAAAAAAAAACATTTATTTACCATCATTTTTAATTTCAACTCAACAAAAGGCTAAAAACACAGATACAACAAATTGGTAACAACTGAATTTGGTTTTCCCAGTTGATCCTCAAGACAACAAAATGCACAACCACTGGAGTCATGTAGCCTACAGTACATGACTGGAGTACAAACCTGCTGTGACGTGTCTCTTTTCCCGCTAACTTCCCGCAAAGAAGAGTCTTAAAGTTTCGGCACATTTTATTACAATACAGTTGTACAACATTACATGAACCAGTTTATTTAGTAATCATATGTATTTCATATATTTAGGGTTAGGGTAGTGTTTGCTAAATAAATTTCGAGAAGCATAACATAAAACAGAGAGAATGCATAAACAGTTATCTGAAGCCCTCACCAAACAAAGTTGGGGACACAAAGTCCAACAGCACCTATGTGCTGTGAAGGCCTCACTGCTTTTCTTAGAACAATAATGTATTTACGAAAACTTGCCTTGATAAAAGGTGGGTACTGCTCATGTAACTCCAGCGCCTTCACAACACTACGAACCATATCTACTACACTTCTACACACCTAAATGAAACATGAGAAGGAAAAAAAGCCACAGAACAAGGATGGTTTGCAACAACAGTTCATAGTCTTGGTTAGGTACAGTGTAAATATTATGTCCCATGCGCTGTGTGATGCTTCTATAGCTCTCGTTTGTTTGCTGTTTATTCAGTGTCTCTTCCTCATAGCACAGTAGTAGAATGTACAGTACGTCGTGGTACTATGTTACCAATACTGGTTTGTCTACTAGCAGTTGAGGACATTAGAAAAGGGTTGAGTGTCCAAACCTATAGAAGAGAGGAGCGCAGGCTTCAGTAGCGGCCTCCAGGAGACATGACAGGGGGTCTCATGCCCATGGGTGGCCGCGGAGGGGCTCCCTGGTACCCTGGGGGAACCATTGGGGGGCCTTGCCCATATGGAGGCATCCCTCCTGGCATGTAGCCCGGCATGCCCTGGGGTGGACCACCGTACTGGCCTGCAAGAACACATGAGTTTGTTGGCTTTTTAGTAATCCCAATAATATAGCTTAGCCTACTCGATACAAAATCAACAGAAAAAAACATAATGGCCTTTACTTCCTAAAAACGTATTCTTATCTGGTATTGTATTGTCAGTTATAGTGTCGAAGTGTCCTTGAGCAAGACAATGAAACCACTCGGTGTAAGTCACTCTGGATAAGAGGGCTGACTCAATGCCTAAAATGTGAAATGTTATTGAACTAGAGGTAGATGCTGCATACCAGGCATGGGATGCCTCATGCCAGGCTGCTGAGGGGCCATCATGCCCCCCATGGGACCCACTGGTGGGGCAGAAACAGTGGCCTGGCCTTGGCGGGGAATATTACGCTGGTACCTGGGCAACTGAGCCCGCAACTCTTCCTACAGGACACAGAGAGTAAAGACAAGGAGAAATAATTAGAAATCAAAATTCTGTAGACCAACAGGGTGAAAACAAAAAGATAGTAATAGGTATGCAAGCAAATGAATGAATAATGTATCTGATTCATGAAAAAGTATTTATTGAAATCGTCATGGCACCTAACAGCTATAAAAACACTTGGTATGATTAACAGACTGCCGAGTAGCCACTTACTGTAGAAACTAGAAAGAGAGACAGTTCCAGCTGGGCTACTTACCAGTGAGATATCCTCATCAGGGTGGATCAACTTACTGGTTGCACTGGAGGTGGTGAGGGTGGCAGGCTTACTGGTCACAGTAGAGGGAGGTTTGGAGACAGTACTGCTGCCAGCATTGGGGCTGGCCACTGAAGCAGTGGCCTGAGTGTAGGCCGGGAATGTGGGCTTTGAGGGGTCAGAGGAGGTAGAGGGGGTTGGGTGGGGGGACCCTGACACTGTCTGCTGACTCTGAGGAGGGAGAGAGGAAAACCCATTAGAGAGACTGTGCTAAAAGACATTCATATCTCACAGGGGAACAGGAAAATTAACCCTATTAATCATACTTTATGGCTACTCCCATGGCTGTGTGAGGAAAATGTTTGGTCCCCTTTATGCCTGGCATTAATATGCAAAAATGTGTCTCCAGCATACAAATTTGATCTTTCTTTCCCTCAATGCAGACTGCACCCATGACTTCCTCTTGCAACATTTACATCCTTAAAAATTGAGAGTAAACACCTCACCTCACTTGTTCCCCATCCGCAAGTATCGTGCAGGTATGCTACTATTCAAGCTGCCTCCCACCTGATATATTTGCATGTCCATCCTGGTTGGATCTGTGAGCAAAGGTTTATTTCCATATTTTCCATGTGGACTGGAGACACATCACATTTAGATTTTGTTGCTAATGTGGCCAAGTGCATCTCTAACCATCTCCAGAGGTGGTTAGCGATGATTTTACACATTTTTGCTCTAACTGATTACAATCTTATCACCTAGGGGAGGTGTTAATGCCAGGTGTATAAAGGGGTCTTAGTTGTCAATACAACATTGTTAATGCAGCACCAGTTACACTTCTCTTACACAAATAAGAGAGCAACTTAATAAAGTATGACAAAAGTCAGAGATATTCTTTCAAGCCTGCAAGAAAACAAATCCCCAAAAGCATGCTGTGCTGTATTGCCCTGTACCAATTCAGAAATAAGTAGCTCACTTTACAAATCTGCATAAGAACCATCTGTTTAATGGAACTTTTGGTTTGGTCAAAAGGTGAGAAAGCCAATTTGGTCAGTGGTGTTCTGTAAATGCAGATTTGTAATAAAAGAAAAAAGCAAACAATGGCATGTAGCGTCAAATCACAAAACCCTTCGAAAGTTGTTTCTACACACATAACTAGTTGGATTTCAGCATCTCTTGGTAAAACAGCTTCAGCACATAAATAAATAGAATTAAACTGTCCAATCTGCTCTACTACTCTATAAGCAAACTATATACAATTGTGTGCATGCCAATTGTAAAGCTGTAGTTTGTCAGAGTGGGGCAGGCAGACAGCTGCGTACTTGTGACGTGCTAGGGAACAGAGCTTTAGAGGAGGCGGACTGAGAGTCTGCACTCGACGAGCCTGCACTTGTACTTGTACTTGTGCTTGCAACCCGACTCCCCATCTGTAGCACAGGAAAAGAGTAAAGAATAGGAAAGGTAAAATATCCTGCAGTTAAAATAATTGCTAGGTCACGTCTCTTTTATGTGCATGGAACAATACTCAAATATCCCTTATTCAAGATGAGAGGACTGTAGTATTTTATCTAAAATGTGCCCTGCCAGAAAGCTGGAGGTTGGAGGGAGATTGAGATGCTGCTGAAATAAATGATATGACAATGATTTTACCTGTCCAGCACTGGGGAAAAGAGGCTTGGTGACAGCAGGCTGAGCCGAGGGGGCAGTGGCTGCAGGCATGGCAGGTCTAGTCAGCATGTTTGGTCCTGCAGCGGGGGGGCCCTGAGCCATGTGTGTCATGCCTGGACGGTGACCCACTGGAGGAGGCATGCCTGACATACAAAATGGCAGGACAAATTAACTAGCCTATAGCCTAGAGCTGGGCGATATATCAATATTGTGATATCAGGCTAGAGATCCTCTGGGATTTTGGTTATTGTAATATCGTGATATAACTTAAACGTTGTGTTTTCCTGGTCTTAAAGGCTGTGTTACATTTATCTTTTACAGTTATACAATTTTCTGAACTTATTTGACTGTTCTAGCGTTCTAGAGTGAAATGGACAATGACTGCCTCTACCTGCTTTTCCATCATATCCACATTAGTTTACTAATGCTCATTTATCAAATGAGCACATGTAAATATCTTCTGAAAGTACTAATAGTCATCTCCAAAATATTGCACATTATCGATATCGAAGTATTGAGTCAAAAATATTGTGATTTAATTTTGTCAATATCACCCAGCCCTACTATATCCTGCATGGCGACACGTGCAGCAATGTTAAAACACATTTAAAACATTTTGACACTCAAAGAAATTCAACTTTCAAGGCTCTGAAGCCGAGATGGAAGATTTGTGAAAGTGTGGAAAGTGTTTGTGTGGGTTTCCTCCCACAGTCCAAAGACATGCAGGTCAGGTGGATTTAAGACTCTAAATTGCCCGTAGGTGTGAGTGTGTTTGTGTGTAGTATGGTATATGACATAGTGTACGATGTATAGTATGTATATGAGTAAATGGTGTATATGATGTGTATACATGTAGTATGTATACAATACAACTTGACTGTGATTAAGGGCTACATAAATAAACAAGACTAAACTAGACTAGGACTAGGCATGTCTGTGCTTGAGAATATGTCTTCCATCCTAGTGTGGAAACTGAGCAGAGAATAGAAACTTAAGAGAAAGCAGTCAGTGGATGCTTCTGATTTGACTGCTTTCTCTTAAGTTTCGATTCTCTGTTCAGTTTCCACACTTGAGTTTCCATTGCTTAACGGATATGGCTTAACCCATGATGTGACAAGTATATATGGCTTAACCCATGATGTGACGAGTATAATTTGAGAGCATAAACAACTAATGCATGTTCTGGTGAGATCCTACATTTGGTTGGTATAGCCTGATTCGTTTGTATAAAGCCCAATATAAAGTTGCCCATTGTCACATTTCTAAGTGAAATAATGCTTATACTGTAGATGCTATAGAAACTAAGTTAGTGCCATTGAGACAGAGTGAATAGAAAAGCTCTCATAACTCAGGAAGAGACACGCCCAGATAAAACTGGAGTGAACTGGAGGAGACTGCCATTTCAGTGAATGAGTAACAAACCAAGAAGCCTCATAGGCATGAGTGTGTTTGTGTAGTATGGTATATGATGTATGCAATCTAGTAAAATGATGTGTATGAAGATTACAATATTTTTTTATTATACATAGGATGTATATGATGTGTATTATGATGTGTAATAAAGTATATGATAAAGGGCTATATAAACTAGACTAGTGTGTGCTGGCAGGGCAGTGGGTACCTGGTGGCATGCCTGGCATCATTGGAGGCATCCCTGGACCTGGAGGCATCATCCCACCCATAGGCATCATCCTGAATACATGGAGAAATATTCATATATTTAATTTTTTTTTTTTTTTACATTTAATCTTCTCTAGTAATCGTAAATGAGACGGCTGTCCCATCACAATTTCATAAGCTCTCCAACGAAATTATATTATTTGCACTTTGTAATGACATTTTTAAATTGTTGTTTACTTTCTAGCAAGCCAATGCCATCACTAGAAAGATTTGTGTCTCAGAAATAAACATATTTCTGCACAGTCATACTTTCCTGTGATTGAACTTTTATTTATTACATCGTATCTTGAACCCCATATCGCATATTGAATCGTATCGTGAGAGAAGCATATTGTCCCATCCCTAAAATCCAATGGCATGTCCTCACCCTGGTGGCATTCCTGGTATTACAGGGGGCATCCCTGGCATCATTGGTGGCACACCTGGCATCATTGGGGGCATTCCTGAGACAAAGACATATATTACCCATGTATTATCGCATGTACTACCCACATATGAAACAGGTTTAAGCAAACCCATCACTGTTCCCCACCTGAGTAGCTGCCTGGTGGCATCCCTGGAGCACCAGACACAGGAGGCATGCCAGGCTGGGTCATAGGAGGGATGTAGCCTGCCTGAGGCTGGGCAGCAGCAGGCTGCTGGAAGGAGGGACCAGGCTCGTCATCCTCATCGTACTCATCGGAGTCGTCCTGGTTCTGCTTCTTCTTCTGAGACTCTGACACACAGAAAATAGAATAGAATCAATCAGAATAGGATAGAATAATTTCAGCCAGGAAAATAAACACATCACATTGTTAATGAGGCGTTATTGTAGTAGCAATACCTTGGGTTTTTTGCTCTAGTACTCTTCTTCTCTCTTCCATGTCTTTCTCTGGAATACCCTCCATGCCATAGATTTCCAGTTCAATGTCTGTTCTTCCAGGTATTGCATTTGGAACTCCATCGATGGTCTCTTTATGTACCTAAGAAAGAGTTGATCAGTGTAAGTGGCATGATCAATTGGCTTGTCAATTAGCATGGAAGATGACCGTTAGTAAATAAATGAATGGAATACAAATAAAACAGTATTTGCATTTTGTTTGCATGACTGGTTTCCTCACCTGCATACAGTGGATTGCCAGCCCGGGGCCAGTGTACAGCTTTTTATGGCAGATGTGACATTTGAAGTGTTTGGCCTTCTGATGCTGAATGAGAATCTTTTCATCGTCAAAATCTCTGTTACAGTACCTGAGCTCACGGTTTAGGAAATTGTTGTTTCGTGTTTCACTGTCACCGATAAACTTGAACAATGTACTATACATGACCGCTGCATTTGACTTAAATGTGTTTCAAAAATGGTCACGCAAATAACAATTTTTCTTTTTGTTGAAAACACCTTGCTCAATAGGACAACGAATATCGCGTGTCTTTAATACGCTATTAACGTTACGTTTCATCCAGAGCTGGGCAGTAAACTTCTGCAACACTACCAACATGAGGATAAAGATATGTGCTGCTACAGTCTGAGAGCCTGCCAGACACTTACTGGAAAGCTTAGGCTAACTCACACTTAGCTAACTTTAGCTAAGAGATAAACGTTGAACAATCGTTACCAAACGTCGGATAACGTTGTCTACCAAAGGACCAAGTCTTGCGCCATGAGTTTCTTTGTTAGCTAAGCTATATATAATACTAAATGTAAGAGTTAGAAAAGGATACCAGCACCAAGGCTTCATTTGCTTTTTCTTCTTTCTTCCCATGTTTTCTGTTCTGTCAATTTACTGCCACAGCTGAAATAACACAACAGCCGAATTGAAGATGGCGTCAGTTCGCCAACATCCCACAAGACATTGCGGCGTGGACTAGATACTAAAGATAGACGAAGTAGTGCGCTCTCTGGCGGCGCAACAAACGATTGTTTGTTTAACTGACAGGAACTCAATGTAGCGTAGTGTGTGTACTGTGTAATAGTAACCTTAAATTTGGAAACAAAACTACCTTAACAGACCATTCAGTTTTACTTCGAATGTTACTGAATGGACGTATACCCACGCCACGACAATCTGTCAGATATCTCTTTTTCTAGCCTAATTTAGCCATTATTTGTAAACAGCCGTATGATTAATTATTTTTGCTAATTTCTTGATTGGTATGTATTTATAGATTTGCACCAATCACGAAAACGTCTACTTAAAACCCCATGAGTGAACGTTCATTACTGAAAACATTATCCTCAGGAACCAATGATCAATATCATAGTCGGACATTTTTTGGACGTACACGCAGAACAATATTGCGCACGCGCAGAAACCAGCTAATCTTATAAACGAAGGAGGGGACGCTGTTTACTTTACACCAGTACATTTAGTGCTCTGCGCTTTTACCATTACGGTCTTAATCGGAGATCCCAGCGTCAGAAACACCAACCCAGCATAAATAATAATAAAAAAAAAAAATACGACCTTTTCATCTGTCATTTCGGACAGCTGCTAGCTTGCTACGTGCAACAGTAATATAATGTTTACCTCCCAAACCTCATCCTTCCAAGACTCAATTGATGTGGAAGAGAGAGATGACTTTGACAGCGAAGAAATTGCTGGATACAACCAGAAAATTCAACTGAACTGCTACTACACCATCTACCTTTATCAAGGCACAAGGTAACGGTTAATATTCCCAATGCCCGTCCTAGAGTTTGCTTTCTATTCCGCTAGATGTAACAAGTTAAGACAAATTCTTGACCTTTAGTTAACAAGTGTTGGCGTGAGCTGTCATGCTAGCTCTGCAATAAGATAACTTTCTTGGCTAAATAAATTAAGATGTGTGGAATGCATTGGAAACTATATCTGCCCAGAATTATTTGGTCCTCAATATTATTCTACAGGAGATTACATACACATCTCACAGTATAATGCAAAGCACTCTGTTTTTCCTGAATATAACAAGCCCCCTGATGTATAAATTGTGGGTTTTGCCGGATCACTATTTCAATCCAACATTCTTTCCCCAAAGCACTCTTCATTAGTTTTGGGCCCTTGTTCCTGAACCGCTGACTGTGGCATTCACTCAGGCAAAGGCAGATTTGTACATTAAAAACTAACCAGGTGATGAGTAAACTGTCAATTGTCTTAGATCTGAGGCTACTGGGGAAAATGTGGCATGGAACCAGAGAAGAACAGACTCCACAACCAGTCAGGATGACTTTAGGTAACAAAGGAGCCGAGTCGTCCATCTACTTCTCCTTGCTCTCAGTGGTTGTTCCTCTTTGGCTTTCACTGTTGTGCATTGGTGTATCCACGGGGCTGCTACGGAAATCCAATCAACATTGAATCAATGCTGTTTCCTGATTGTGTTCTGATTGGTCATTACTGTGCCGACTGTTTCTCCAATACTGAGTCACATGGCCTTTAGGCTTCTCCCAGTCTCTTCTATTGGCATGTGTAATTGGCAACTGGAGTTGAAGAAAATGAAGAAATGAATTGCATTTGAATGTCATGGCAGATTGTTATAGAATAATGGCAAAACATTAGTGACTTTGTGATAGAAACACAAGGGAAATGACTTATTTAAGGCTATGTGACTCAGTTGAGCAAAGAGAATCTTAATGTCACTCTATTGGTGTGTTGTGTTGATGTGGCTTATGGTCATCCGCTTTTTCCATCTCCTCTCCATTGACTTGACTGGCTTCGAAATTCCTTACAACCCCCACTGGCTCCCTGTATCCATAGTTACTCTCTGTCCTGCCCACAGCCTGACCCTGGTTGACAGCAGCCTGCCGTCGGAGGCGGAGCCCGAGCTGCGCTGCTACATCTCAAGGAGGCTAAGCAAAGGAGCCCTGCTTGGGGGCATGGGCAACATCGCCACTGTGGAGCTCAGGTAACAATGGATTTTTCATATTCACTCACAGCCTTTTGCATCCCAAATCAAATTACACTCAGTAGTTACTAAGAAGGATGCAAAATGGCGCAACCGGATGGCCACCACATAAAGTCTGCAAGTGACAGCAAAGTATACAAGCCTTCAAGACTTCATGACAAAATAACCTTAGATCTTAATTCTGATTTACCTCCTACCTTTGGACTGCTGCAGTACATGTTTCATCTTTGTAGTACACATTGTGGGCAGCTTATATAATTCCACTGCAGTAGTAAAATTAATGTAGCTTTATAAAGAGAAGTTCAGAGGTGGACAAACTCAGTGATTTGGGATATTTAATAACACAAATGTGCTGATGATTCACTCTTCCCAGTGTCCCAGAGCAGGCAGTAGGCTGCTACTGCTGTCTCCTGGAGCAGGAGAGATCGCCTGAGCAGCCGGACGCTGATGGCAATGGATATGTCATCTGTTTTATGGGGGGCTCTGAAAAAGGACTGAACTTATATCCTTTGTTGACAATAGAGAGGAAATTCTTTTCACAGTCAGGTGCAGCAAAAACATGTACGGATAAGACGATATAAGACAGAAATACAAACATACAGACATTTCCAACACTACAAACAGTAATTCAGAATAGTTTTATATAGTGTTGTCATGAAGTAATAGTAAGTGTAATAAGCATCACACAAGGTCCTCCAGCATTAATTGTATACATAATCCTTGCTATATTGAGTTGTTCTTTCCAGCATTGTTACATTTCATCCACAGCATTGTAACTTTGGACAGAGAAACATTTCCAATTCCTTGACTCAGTGCACATTCCGACTAGAGCTGGATAAGTACGTCCAAGGCCTACAGAGCAGTCTACAAACCCCAGAGGTAAGAGAATGGTGTAATGAGTGCTGTAATTATATATCACTGTATTGTTGATGTAAGATTGTTTCCTGTCCCTGTGTGTGTGCCTCAGCTGCAGAACCTAGAGACGGAGGTGCGTCCCTACCTGAGCCGGTGGTACGAGGAGTCTGTGATGCACATTCATCGTGTGGTGCAGCTGGTGCATGGCAGCATCAGCTTCCTGCTGCACGCCGTGAGTCACTTTCACCTCTAGAATATTCCATCCTGACCATGACCGTGACATAAACCGCTCCCGTTTACCAGCTCCCTGAGTGACCCTGTCACACTACAAATAGATGATATACAACTGCCAAGGTCATTGCAGAACTACCAACATTTTGAATAACCTGCTGTGTATATAGGAACAGTCATTCTGTTGAGGGTTTTTGCTTGGTAGTAAACGATTTGTGAGCAAAAGAAAGGTAAAATAATGTGAAACATAAAAAAAAAATGTAAATTGCCACCCCCACTGTATCATTACATCATACGACAACTTAAAGGTATATTTGTGCATTAGAACATTTCCTCCGCAGGCTTTGATCCAGTTCACTTATTTTGATATCACTCAAATTCTGTGTGTGTGCAAGACATAAAAATATTCCCAGAACAATGCACTGCAACCACTGAGCGTTCTGTTTCCAGGCTCTGAGTCACACACACGTGGAAGTCATCAATTCAGATGAGAGGACAAAGGCTGATGTGTCCAGGTCAGTTAGTTAACTTTACCTGTACTCACAATACCACATTACCAAAGACCGCTAAAAGCAGCTCTGACTGCCGATTTGAAGTGCATAATGTCTCAACCACTGTGTGTGTTACAGGCTGGCTCTGTGCATGTGCTGTTGTATGTGTCCATGTATGTACTTAGTGGTCTGTCTGTTGAATGTTGAACTTCTGTTGTATATCAGGTTCATCAAAGCAGCCAGTTTGCAGGGCCTCTCTCAGCAAGACACCACCACAGCCTCTCTCTGTAAGGCCATCTCAGAGGACACACACTCTGACCTGACCATAGACTGCTCCACCAGCCCGCCCACACTCTCCAACACTGGTAGGTGCTACTCTGAGACGCACCCTCACACACTCCAATGTAGGTGTGAAATGGATGGATCTTACAAAGTCTAGAAGTCTAACACAGATGTTTTCCTCCCCCAGTCACTAATCGCTTTTGTGATGGCTGGATTCAGGCATTCCTCAACGCAGCAGAGCGCTGTAATCCTTTCCTGCTCAGACAGATACTGGAGAACTTCAAACTTAAGGTGGGAAATGACACACACAGACTATGACTTTTGATTTCTCTTGGCAGATATATTACTCATTTTTTATTGTGCTGTGTTTGAAGACACTCTCCCCTACTGCCTCTTTCCTTTATTGTGACCTTTTTCCTTTTTATCTTTCTTTTTCTCCACAAACCACCACTCCCGCTCCGCAGGCCATCCAGGACATGAACAGCCTGAAGCGTTTCGTGCGGCAGGCAGAGATGAGTCACTACGCCTTGTTTCGCTGCTGCCAGTTCCTGCAGGGCTGCGGAAATGGAGATGTGTTGCTGCAGAACGCCCGGGCGGAGCACAGCGACCTGCCAGAGGCCTGCAGCATCATCAGCGTCCTGGAGGAGTTCCTCAGGGAACAGTCCCAGGCCCAGGCCCAGGCCTGATTCCATCACAGCTCTCACACCAGGGTGGGAAACTCACAGCAACCGCCCACCAAATTGTGGTATTTTAATACTTTGGCTGCAGCTTGTAAGATTGTCTACTTTACCAGCCACTTGGCAGACAACCAACCATCATTCTGAATATAACATTACATTCTGCTTGAAATAGCAGTTGGCAGGTAAATTTAAGCTGTTGGGGGCAATTATGAATCCACCAGCTGTTCTGGTAGGTGGATGAAAATGTAAGTTTCCTGCCCTGGCTGATACAGATGCCTCCTAGCTAGAAGGGTGTTGGTGGTCAGACTAAGGATATCTACTGTAAAACACTAACAGCCTCAAAGCTCAACTCCCTTCTACAAATGTGTCTTTCTTTTTTGGTTGTTTGACATAGTTTACTGATTCAATAACATCACTGTGTTGATCTTACCAGTTAAGGTTAATTTTTAATCGAAGATGACTATGAAATGCATTTTAGGATGATTGGAAAATGATCTGTTTATTGCACTTTGGGTGAAGGTGACTTGGCAGAGACACCCATCTGAATTGAGTGCTAAAATCTGTTTAGATGTAGAGGCTTTGATTGAAGCCATGTTTATCCTACCAACTGGAGCTTCCTTTCTATAGTGAATATAACAGCTGTGTTCCTGTGTGTGGCACTTTCCCCAATATGCTGTATCTCTAACTAAATGGTAATGTTATCCCTTTGCAATTTATGTGTTGAATGAGTGTATTAGAAATCATTATTGACATTACGAACCAAAAATTATTATTACTACTTTGTTGCTAAACTGACATTGATCACAACGCTTTAATTGATCCAGACTACAAAGCTACTGCTTATCCTGATTCTAAACAATGGAATTATCAATGGATTTTTTGCCTATTTATGTGCAAATTGTTTTATTATTGTTTTGTATATTATTTCATTTTATTTTTTCTTTTGAGGAGAAACATTTTGCAGATTTTTGCAAGTTTGCTAAGAATGCACGAATCACTTTTATCCATTGCCTTTTTTTTTTTTTTACACAGCTCTTGTTTCTGCTTATATTTCAACCCAATAACTGCACTACTATTTTGTCATATGAGAACTGTTATCTTTGTCTGTCAAGTGACATTATCTATTTAATCTTTCTGTGGGAATGCAGTGTTTTAGATATAGTGTAATTTTTGCATATCAAGTGTATACAAAGGATGCTCCGTTTACAAACGTCATCTTCACAGCCTTCACCAGCCCAAGCGTTCATGCTGAGAACAAAACAATGTCCATCTTCCATCATTGTACCATATGAGACCAATCTCTCACTAGATTTACTAAGCATTTGCCTAAAGGCTGTGCCAGGTTTAGAAAATATTCTGAAGAAAAGTAAGAAAAAGTGTAGAATAAATGTAGATGGTTAAGAAAAAAGAAAAAGGGTGCACTTATTGAAGTGCTCAGTAAATCTCGGCATGCATATGTGTGTGTATATATGTGTATTTTCCTATCATCATGCATCTGAATCTCAGCGGGACAGTTTGAGATTATGGATCAAGCCTCATCTGAGACTAAAGGTTTTTTTCCATAAAACCCACTAGAACTAGACTTGGACCATTCCCATGAAACCAGTCCAAAGTGTGTAGTAGAGCAATATCGATGTTGGTGGTGTGTACTTTAAACTGTGAACCAAGTGACATGCAGGTGTGTCAGTTTGTTGTAGTGATCGTAGTGTGACTGACCTATGTATATACATTCTTGGCTCTGTACAGTGCGTTATATAATGTTATAAATTAATATCTGGGTCTTGTATATAGGAGCTCAAATAAATAGTACTATTGATCCTCTTTATTGTCAGAGTGTGTGCATGTTGTCTGTAGCATCATAAAGGAAAGTTCAAAGATGACATACAGTATGAACACTGATTTCGTATAGCAATATGTCATAAACACATTTAGCATATCAGATCACATAGCTACTGTTTGTTTTGAATAAACCTGTGAATGAGTCACTTACAAAGTGGTAGGTATTAAGGAAGGAAAACTATACAAAGAATTGAGTCTCTGGTCCTAGACATACATTGGCATGTACGGTCCCTCAGAGGGGGCTGCAGCTAAGCCCCAGTCTGTCGGTTGTCCCGCCAAACTGGACATCATGTCCTCCAGCAGTCTCCCTCCCTCCTCCAGCTGGTCCTCTGCAACCACAAACAGAAATAGATGAAGCTTGAGACAAACAGATGAGAGAAAGTGTAGTCTTATAGTACAGGAAGAGATGTGAATTCAGAGAGAGCGCGCCTGTAAACAAAGAGACACGATGACAAGAAGGAGGTCACAGTAACATGAAGCCACACTTACCAACAGTGTGATCAGACATCTTCCTCAGCAGAGAGCTTGGCACATCATAGATGCTCTCTGTCATTTCTCTGTGCTCTGAAATGGATGAAATTCACGCCAAACAATAAAACATTTGTATCATCCTGGTACAACAAAGGTATATGAAAGCTACTGCGTTTGCACTGTACAAAACATGTGATCTCACCCTGATGGCCAGCAGCCCTCCTGTTAGAGAGAGGGACGTCATACAGGTCCTCCTCCTCATCCGAGACCTTCCCTGACGACTGGTTGATCTCATATATCGCTGAGGAGATATAATATGGCACATGGTAGGGCTTGGACAGTTTGGACATTTAACAGCCGGCAAATGTTTATGGTATACTTTGTACATTTATGTAAATTTCTGTCACAATAATTACTTTACGCTAAAGATGATACTAACTGTTTCGAGGTGGCAAAACGTCATAGTCTCCCTCCTCTTGTCTCTCCTCCACTCTGCTGAACCTGCTGGACCCATGGGTGCCGCTGAGCCTCTCATCTGGAAACAGAGTAGATTTAACGCCACGTTGCTGCTATCGCAATTCAATTCAAGACAGAATTACCAGCGACTTGAGTGAATGACTTGTATTTCAACATAAAGTGGCTTCAGTGGCTCATCTTTTATATCATGACACTTCTACCTCTCTTTTCTATCTCTCTCCTTAGTTCTTATTTCTTTTCCTATCCTTCTTATTCCCAGTTTATTTCTTTCCCTATCTGATTGTCTCTTACATCACGTGGTTACAACAATATCATCGGGACACCGAGGCCTTGACCTTTAACTGTTGCTTGTAACTTTGGTGATCTAGGGATTTAAGCTTATTTTACAATTACACTCATTGTAAGTCACTCTGGATAAGAGCGTCAGCTAAATCCCCAAAATGTAAATGAAAACAGTAAATAAATGAACAAACAAATCTACACTGAAACTCAAAAAGCTTGCATTAGTAAAGCGTTTGAAACTGTACCGTTGTGATGCTGGTATTTCCAGGCTGGCAGTGTGTTGTGGTAGGCGGCCTCTTTGCTGTCCAGCTCCACGGGGAAGGAGAGGGAGGAGAGGGTGCCGCTGTCCTCATGGAGGCGCCGGCCTGGGACGGCGGGGGCAGAGAGGGGCCGAGCAGGCAGCCGCCGCGTCACACTGTCACAGTCTGAGTAGCTGTGTGAGCTGGAGTGTAACCTCTCTCCCTGCTCACACACATCCAGGCTGAGGAACACAAGCACATGATCACTGGCGGCTAAAAAAGGGGGCAGCTGTTTCAGTATGGTTCCTCTTCTGCCTTGCTGTTATAGATAATAATATAGTGTTAATGTCCCACTGACCTCAATTTTATTATTTTATCCCATTTTGGATCTGTCATAATGGAATAAACTTCCAACTACTTACTGTGTACTTCCAGAGCTAGAAAGATGCATGGCCTGCCATAAGTGTCCCATCCACTCCTTCCTCAGAGCAGCTGTCTCTGCTGCCTACACACACACACACACACACACACACACACACACACACACACACGCTTTGGTTTGCAGGCAAAACATCTGGTCAGGATGGGGTTATGGTTGATACAGACCAGCACATCTCCTGAAACCTGACCTCCCACACACTCACCACCAGCCGCTGTGCAGTCAGACTAGCTGAATCGGGGTCTCAGTTAAACACACTCAAACTGCACAAGTGACTCACCAGCACTTTTCTCTTTCCGTTGGTCATGGTGATCTCAAACACAAAGCGCTTGCCATCGTCCCTCTGGACCTCTCGCACCGACTGCACCTGGCCCAACAAGTGCACTTACATACATCAGTCTTATGTAGCGAGGCAGTCAGAGTATATGGTAAAGAAAGAAAAATCACTAGACAATAGAATTTCTGCTTTATCAAGTGTAGTGGATGGTGGCGGACTCACAGTGTAAATGTAGTACAGGCCTCTCAGGTGTGACTGTGAAAAGAGCAATGTCATCATGATAACCTTTGACTTTCACTGAGATCTCTCATGAAAACATATGTACGCACTGACAAAATCAGTTTCTCCTAACACTGACAGTCTTTGATGGGTGTATAGAACTAACAGCAGGAGCTTGATAGACTCAGTTTGAATGTAATTCACCAGCTGAAAGTGCTTTACAACACAGCAAATTTCTACTTACAGCGCTGCCATTCTTCTTAGTGTAGAAGAACAAGGTCGTGTTTTGGAGCCTGAACCAATACTTTGCCCACCTCATTTTCTATAGATAGAAAGATGGATAGATGGATAGATATAGATACATAGATTTTGATCTGCAGGTAAGTTAAACATATTTCCACAGGTCTAAATAACAAGAGAATTTGGACTCCATATATCTTACCATAGTGTCTTTTCTTTTCTTCAGGAAGCCCTCGAACAATAGCTTAGTCTCGTCTGCTGACATGTTGGCCTACAGTAAATGGTTCAGCGTTGTGGCTAGTTTTAATTCTGTCTACCTGTGTGTGTGTGGTGCGACTTCCTCCTCACGCAGGCTGAGAGCAAACGTTTCACAGCCCCATCGCCGACTCGCTTCTCTATTCTGGTTTACAAAAAACCCGTTTTGCGCAGATGCACGCACAGAGAGTGAAGTTGAGTTTTTGATGATCTATGATATACACAGAGTATATGAAGCCACTGAAAACTGGACGTGAAAAAAGTTGATTTTGAAAGAATTGATGCTACTTAATGTTTTGCTCAGGGAAACACAGATGAATAACATCAGTGGGTGTCCTTTATTACACATTTATCAAACCGTTTCAACCTCATTTTTGATGTTTAATCGCTGTTCTTTCACCCAATAACACACATGAGGCCATGCCAGATCATAGTTCTTTATTGTAAATGCTGGAAAAGTCAATGAGAAGAAACATTTCCATAGTTTTAAGGTGGGAGAGGTGCATTGAATGGCTGTTGTTAATAGCATAATCTAGCTTTGTGGTGTCTCTAACTTCATAAAAATATAATATGAAGGACAAAGCTCTATTTGAAAACCAGAAAAATAAAAATGGAAGCAGATAGTCATGTTATAACACCATGATGACAGCTTTGATAATACTAAATACAAAAATACATGAAAATGTAAATCCCTCTATCTGTTTCATGCGGTGCTGAGTAAACCACTCAAAACAGACGAAAAAAAAAAAAACAGGTTAATAAATTAACACAAACAAAAAAACATGACATCCATGACCTTTCTAGTGTTAGACGTGGCTTTGTTTTTGTAACACCTCCAGTAGGTGTGGTGTGAAGAACTGCACTCTGGTCAATGTGGCAAGCTCTGCTTCTGCCTTGCGATGGTGTCTGGGTCCAATCCTAAAATACCCAAGGAATACATATATATACTGTATATACACATCTATAAACAGATGGTTTTTAAGTCCCTTTTGTGGTGTTTCTGTATGGCTGCCTCTTCTCACTCTCTGGTCTCCAACCATCTAGCTAATAATACTGACCTGAGAAAAAAGAAGACTGGATTACGACCATCTGTTAAAAACATCCAGTGACTACTACTGTCTGACCGGGACTAGACTATACCAATAGATCCCAGAATGCCGGCAGTTCGTTTGACTGATGAAGACGTGGCATTTCGAAAATAATCCGCCCCCTTCCCCAAACGACAAACCAAAACTTGAATTGCAAAAGAACGACACTCCTCATTTTCAAATATATATAAAATGCATCTATGGTTTCGCTCTTGTTTGTTCTTGCCCGTATTGCATGGGAACGAGGGGAGTTGGATGAGGTGGGGCTGAGGCAAGGGGCCTGGATGGTTGGTTGGTTGGTTGGTTGGCTGGGTTTTAGTCTTTCATGTAGGAGGGGAGGGGCGTAGTGGACAGAGGGACCGGGGAGGAAGTAGCTGTCGCATGCGTTCAACTGTCTCATCATCGCTGCTTGAGAAGCGCTCTGTACATGGCGAAGCCCAGCACGGCAAACACTGTGGCGCCGACACTCGCTCTCAGCCAGAAAGTGGAGTTCTTCAGGTCGGCCTGAGCCATGTGCCTGTGAGAAGGAGAGGGAGAAAGAAAGAGAGAGAGACAGAGAGATTGGGTGAGGGAAAAAAAAGAGGGTGCAAGAAAAAGTATATGAACACAGTATCACCTTTTTCCATTTGTAAAACCACATTGGCATTGGGAGTAGTTGCCAAATAAAGAGGAAAGGTCCGCACTACAGAATGAATTGCAAATGATTATTTAAATGCACAGCAGCAGACAAAGAAACAAACGCATTCGAGTCCAATTACACAAATGTTTGTAATTTATTCGGTAGTGTGGACTTTCCTCTTTTTTTTTAACCTGAGGGCATCAAGAGTTTTGAGTTGAGCGGGCAAGTTCTTTATTCTGACTAGTTGCCAGATGACAAAACAAAGTCAAGTTCTCTCTCAGGTGGAAACTACCTGAAACTTCGCCTTAAACAAACAGCCACTGATAGCTGAGCCTGTTTCCCCTGAATCTCCCCCGCTGTCCACAGTTGAGTTGTCTATGTGATACCAGCCTGGAACAGGAACACATGCTTTCTTTTGTCACTTGGTTAGGTTTAGGGAACAGGATCAGACAGTAAAGCGGTTGGGTGAACAGAAGGAGTGGTGCTGAACTATGAGAAGCAGCATGGAGGCTGGTCTGAGATGCAGTGAGAGGCGTGAAACCAGAGAAAACACTTAAAATCAGGTAGCACCTGCCCTTCCTGTCCAAAATGTTTCTGACCATCTCATGCCAATCAAACACAACTCCAGCTGCCTTGGCAAGAAGCACAAACAGTGGGGAACTATGCGGATTGCAATGAAGTGAAGGTTGTGAAAATGAAAGAGATAACAAAGAAGAAAAGAGAGAGAGAAAAGTGTTTCATATACTTGTTTACACCATAGCTTCAATGGCAGATTGGGCGTACAAAATTAAATACTTCCGACACCCGTACAAGCCCGCCCTGCAACACAGCACTGTCCGCTGAGCCTAGCTGGTCTACATTTAGGCCTAAAAGACACATTAGAGCCCTGGTGCTCTGGTAGGACCAGCAGAGAAACCCTCCTGAAACACACACACACACACACACACACACACAGACCTACAACCATAACTCCGTCTAGCCATCTTTAACCACAAAGACTCCACCAAGCCTCTCTACAACTCTCCAGGACATAAATGTCAACAATGGTAAGAGCCAGGAGAAGTTATAGTAATGACTTGAAAACAACTAGGTAAAAAAACAAGGAGGAAAAACAAAAACAAGAACATTAATTATCCATGATTGGAAAAGCTGAGTGCAGAATGAAGGATAGATTCACTTCTCCAACAGCAAAGAATTAGTCTGTCGCAATCGATGTGCCGTAATGAAGCGCGCTCGTCCATTTATATAAAAGTGTACACACAGACACACACATGCCGCGCGCACACACCTTTCTCCCTCTGGATGTGGTTTCCGCCTTTACCTGTCTGAGGGTTTTAGCTGTTCAGCGGAGGCCTCCATATAGATGGACTCCTCCACGTCGGAGACGGCTGTGACCTGCTGCACCAGGCTGCACTCCTCCTCAGCCAGCAGGTAAAACCCCACACCCTCCACCCAGCCCAGCAGCCTTACACACACACACAGACAAACACACACACACATGGGTACGCACACGCACACACACATACACAAATACAGTAGGGAACTTCAACCTCCACCCAAAGCCCAAAAGTACAAACTCAAACCATGACTGCGACCAAACCTAGTCAAACAACACTGCACACAACACACAATGACAGGCTAGACACACACACCTCATATACGGACTGTACACACCACATGGCAGTCAGAGGTGAAGACTGGTCTGATGGCGGAGTGGTTATCATGGCTACCAGGTAAAGACAAATTGTCACTGTCATTTTTTCCCCTTAGGGTTTCAGATTCTTTAGACATACGACTCCAATTCTGTTTGCCTTCTTTTTTTGGCCTACATTCTGCATTACTGATCACATCCCTGCATATTTGAAATACTTTGTTTGACATCAATAATTTACTAGCTACAACACTGTTACTGTAAAGTGGCTTTTGGACTAGAAAGGTCTGGTCTTGAAATTCTAGGCCTATCCAGTCTTAGAAAATAAATGTTTATTATGTTTAGGTTTATTGAACAAGGTAAGGGACAAGGTAAGGCATGCACATTAATGAAGATTTGAAGTGTAAACCAAAATGAGTCAAGGGGGACTCTTAATCTACATTCCCTGCTTCAAAAAAAACTTTCTCAAGTGGCTTGACACCATTTATCCTATTTAATATCCTCTACCTCTCTCCTCACTCTTTCTTTATGTCCTTTTCTCACAATATTTTGCATGTTCATTCAACAGTCACAGCAATGTTATCTGGGCTCTGTGGCTCTGACCCTTCCACTCCTTACTATTGCTTGGTTGTAATTTTGGTGATCTTTTGGTGAAGAATTCCAAATTATTCTACTGATGCACTCAATGCAAGGTGACCTGGATAAGTGTGTCAGCTAAATACCTACAATGTAAATTTACAACAAAGTAGAACCTGATCCAGCCAGCCAAACCCACTTTGGGGGAAACAGACTCTGTAGTCAATGTGGTGTGTCCGCTCCTTCCACTGCCTTTAGTGACATGCCATTAATGGTATCAACAACTCCCAAAGGTTAAAAAAGCATCACCACAAGGGTTAGTATTGGACACAACACTATCTAGGTCTGCCTGGGTCCGTGAATACCCGGCCTTGCTGTCCATCAGGCTGCTGCCGGCCTAATAATCACCGGTCAATAAAATAGGCCAAAAATCAGCAAACGCACTACCGCCCAAGCACAATATAACACCATTAAACAGACATTCAGACCCGGCACTGAGGTTCAATAAATCCTCCCCATCAGCCTCTAGTGTCCTTAAGTATAGTGCTGCACAGAGGAGACACCTATTCCCCACTGCCAATAGATGGTGACACAGCGCTAAGGACTGAGGCCTTAAGCCACCCAGAGAGCGAGAATTAGGAAACACACGAGGCATGCACACATTACAGCAGGCAGATTAGCAGAGGGTGAACACATGCAAGAGGAAGAGAAAGAGGGGCAGCCAAAAACAGTTGTGTGAACACCTATAGAGGGGAAGAAAAAAAAAAAGACAAGGACAGGAAACAATACAAGATAGAAAAATGGGATGAAATTAAAGGGTGATTGGTAGGTACAGTAAAATCAATTTAAAACATCAAAGAAAAACATTCTGATTTTAAACATGGAACACCAAGCTGTCTGTTAAGCTAATTTATCAAGTCTAAACTCACAAGAGAACCAGTCAGCAAAGGCTATAACTATCGGCTATAATAATAGTATAATATCGGCTATAATAATAAGCTATAATAATCGGCTAGATAAGTGATCCCCAGAAATTGAGACACACATCGTTTTCTTTCCCCCCAAAAAAATAACAGCCTGGCAGCTACAGCAATGGCTTTTCTCTTGTAGGTGTAGACTTGGGTGTAAGAATGGGAATAACATCAAGACAAAAACAGACTGAAAACTTCATAGACAATCATGCACTCTTTGATAATTGATGAAGGTCAATACCAAAGAGAAATGGATGGACAAGAAGAAATTGAATACTTTTATGTGATATAAAAGAAAATCATACAGCCAAAACATGTAGACATGCAGACTTCAATGAGGTTTTCAGGTGAAGCACAAACCAAACTATAGAGCATGGCTGTGTTTCATTTACTATGCAAATGATATGCTTGTTAGTCAAGATTTACACTTTGCATATCCACCTCACATGACAGGAAGGGGCAAACACCATTCTAGATGTGACCTACACACGGGTATCTAGGTCATGTTTGAACTCAAGTATGGACCAACTTGAGAAAAAAATAAATAAATAAATAAATAAAGAATACGGCACAGCAGCAATCTATGCTTCGGTTTAACCACTTGTTATAGCCTCAATGCATTTCCATTTTTAAACTGCATTCTTTTTCCGGTGCTTCTTGACTGACTCAAATATGATGAAATGCTGACAGCAGCTGGACAATATGGCTAGAGTATATTACACTATAGCATAAGATTACTCTGTATTACAACAAATATCACAGCTGTGGGTCCATAACTGAATAAAGTCTGTAGTCATATGTGCATCAGGCCTGAACAACCAAAATTATCCTTATTTTTCAGTATGTTTCTGTGCATTTTGCCAGAATGTTCCAGAAATTATGGAAATTTGAAAACAATCAAATTAATTTTCCATACTTCTCTAGACTTTCCAGACCTATGCAGGACTCTGGTTAAATTGAAAAGTACAACTGGGTAGCTATGTATTCCTCATAACAAAATGTTAGGCTTCAGTTCAGTTTCACAACAAATTTTCAATTTTACTTTCAACACTCGTCTGTGTTATTTATTAGAGTCAATATTGGGAATTCAGTGAGTATTGGACAAGCAATTCATTTGAGACATCATGCACCGTTCAGGCAGATTCCAATGCAACACCACACACTGTTACCTCCCTGGCTAGGAGCCTAGGTGTTAGCTGGCACAGCATGGCAGAGAGTTTGGTCACGCTTCGCTGTGTCAGGCTGTACAGAGCGGAGGTTGGCTGGGTGGGGCTGGAGCAGAAACCAAAACACGTCATCTCAACCTAGAGTAACTGCTGGGCTCTTTCAGCACGTGAATGGACTCTCTGCTCACATTTGGTTTGGTTGTGAAGCAACGTGTCAATCAGATGTAAGATATTTCCCAAGAAAATTAGTTCTGACTCAGTAAAAAGAAAAAAAAAAAAACAGCTTAAACAATAGACCATTGACCTTTAATGCAGCAGGGTGGTCTAGTGGTTAGAGAGAGTATCCTTCGACCGGATGACCCCAGACTAAGCCCCGTGTCAGCAAGCATCCACCCTGCTGAAGTGTTGCTGAGCAAGTCACTGAATCCCTACCAGCTCCAGGAGCGCTCTGTACCCGAGTCTTCGCCCTGACCTCCCTGAAGGGGAGCAAGTGAAACGAGGATTTCCCGAACAACGATCAATGAAGTATCACATTATTATCAGTCTCAAGTGAATTTCATCAGTGAACATCCCCTTTCCTCGCAGTGGATATGCAATGTAAACCTGACCAATGGCCAGCATTGAAGGAAAGCAGAGGAGCCTTCACCACCAACAGTGTTAGGGAGCTTGGGTTAAACAAGAGCCTCTCTGTGACCCATCCTGGAGGTCCAGTCCAGGGAGGGAGGCAGAGAGGAGGAGTCAGTCTATGTTAAAACACTAGTGTTTATTCTATGTATGAACCTGTTGAAAACGACCCTGCGGAGTTGAGCCTTAACACTGCGCAGCAGCTCCAACTTGAGGAGGTTCTGACACAGGCAATAGGTGCACCTGTTGCAGGCACACATGCAGCGGAGACGGGCGTGGCTGCGGAGAGACACAAAAATGCGTGTATACACACACACATACAAAGACATACACAAGCTGCATGAAACACACACAGACGAAGAGACGGTCAAAGCCACACCTATGGATGCCAGGTGGGCAAAAATCTCAACCACGTGTTTAACCACTAGTCTAGATCAAAGGAGGACTTCTGGGCTAAATGCTGCATTGCACCCACCTCCTTAACTATATTCATTTAGTCAAAGTCAATAAAAAAGGAGAAAAAACAAGAAAACTTCTATAATTAACTTTCAGAGTCAATAGTTTTAAAGGAAAGTAAAGGAACATAAGCAGTGGAAAGCCACAAAGAGGGGAAGAGCGACAAAAAGAAAAGGCAAATTCTAAGGGTGGCACATTAAATACAAAATGCAAAAACCCCCAGAATCTCTTTAGTCTGATTTTTGGCTCTAGCCAATGAAACCTTCCTCTGACCAATTTCCCTCAGTAGCTACAGCCATCTATGTACTAGTAAATAGAAAGGTGTCTAAACTATGACTTTCAGTTGTTGAGGCAAACGCCCAACATTATAAACAAAATTCAATTACGTTCAATGTAAATTAAATTAATATATGCATTTTTCCATAAAAGTAATATCAGTTAAAACATATCAGTTTGATACAACTTTGTACAAAGTATATTATGAATTTACATCATGAAGATTTCTGTCAGGTTAAACTCTATTCTGCAAATATGGATGGGTAATTTACAGTGGGTAAACTGAGTTTAGGCGTTTACCCTCCACTACATCCTGACTATAGTCCTTCTACAGTAGGAAACCCATTAAAATTTTCAATATTCAAAGAACGGGAGAGCTGATCCCATTTTTGAATCATTCATTCAATGTTTAAGGCAGAATTAGTCCTCAATCAGCACTCCTATTCCTTGGTGAATCTGAATCTTTGGTCTCAGCTGAAGCAGCCTGAGGCAGCAGTTGCACCGAGCTGAGTAAGCACCTTTCTTTAAATCTGCAGAGACCTGTTACCCCTGCTCCAGACTGCAGCAGATCCAATGGTTTTAGCATCAGACAACAGGATTTCTGGCCTGTTAAGCTGAGATTTAGAAGGCAAGCTCAATTAAATGCCAATTAATCTGCTCTGAAGTCTAATCCGATCAGAAAGCCTTGAGGAGCTAAAACACCCCACTGGCACTATAAAGTCAATGGATTGACCTGGCAGAAGGCCAACAGCAGGTAGGAACTTCCAGGCACGCACACACACACACGGAATTCACAAGTGAAGATAAAGACCTATCCATTTAATTTGGTTTGGGCTTAGAGTGGCAATAGATTTCAATTTGAAGGCCTTAATACCAAAATGCCAACTATAGCTTCTAACCAAAAGGCCGCAAATTTGAAAAAGCAAGGTAAACATGGCAGAAGGTTTCCTGCCATATTTACCTAAACTTTCTCATCCATTGACAAACGTGGCTCATGGATTCCAAAATTCAACAGCCACTTTCAGAGACTGATTTTTAATGTGCCAGTCTAGTAGAATAAACAAGTTTACCAGCATTACCAGCATACCAGGTATTAATTTCCCACCCTGATAAGGGAAAACATAAATGACAGTGGGCAAAGCTTCACTGCTGGATACTCTAGGAGAGAAGCAGAAGTGGATGGGCAGACATAGGACAACACAGGCATGGAGGATGGGACATGGAGCAGTGGGACAGTGGGAGAGGTGCAGGAGTCTCAATTAAGTCACAGAGCGGTAAAGGGTCAGGTGAATGGGACCAAGGGTTGGTGAAGAGGTTCAGTACTCACGGGTACATGGCCATGGTGGTGAGTCTAGTGTAGATGTCTTTGTTGGGCGCTTCGGTCGTGTTGCAGGTGAAGGGTTGGGGCGGGTGGAGCTTGTGTTTGCGGCAGAACTCCAGTGGCGAGAGGCTGCAGTGCTGCCGCACTTCATGCAGGTCTGACTTGCCGGCAATCAGCATGCAGGGCGTCTTGCTGTCTATGAAGTATTGCTGCCAAACACAAGCGTTAAATGTTACTGTGGAAATTTAACACATTTGATTTGGCATATTCTTATTACTTGGATACAATTAATTCATTATTGTATTTTACCATTTTAACTGACTGCAGTCAGGGATACACTGGTAAGAGACATTTTGAATGGTACCATCTGATATTTTAATAACAAACGTACTTGACATGTTAAGGGGAAATATTTGCTGCATTTGTCCTTCTGCAGCCCAAAAACAGGCCTGTTAGCATTACTAGCTAACTTAAATACTATAATAATTAAGGAATACTGTCTGACAGTATTCCTTAATTTGAATGAGGAATGGAAACAAAGCTAATATGCCATTTGTTGGTTAACTTAAGTGCCAATACAGAAGACTTTCCCTCACATTGTGACAGGTAAAGAAAAATAAAGAGAAAGTAAAGAGAAATTCAGACCGACTTATTCAGATATGTTTTTACTTGTATGAATTATGAATTAAAAAAGGATAAGTCATCTGAATAATTCTTTGTTGGATGTTTTTGTCCTGCATTTGACCAGCACCTCGCAGATCTGGAGCTGTGCGAAGGACATTATACCCTTAATGTATCTGTTCAAAACTGACAAGCACTCTTCCTCCATCTCAACACCATTCCACTGAGGTTTAGTGGATTGGCATGGACGGGAAAGCGGAGTGACAACATAATCAGTTGACAGACCTTGTAGACCTTGGCGCAGTATTCAAAAGAGCGGGGATTGTTGATGTCATACACCAGGCAGACCACATCACAGGCTAGGTCCGCCTCCGACAGGAAGTCAAAATCTGGCATCACCTCATGGAGCTGGGAGGGAGGGAGGGAGAGAGAGAGAGAGAGAGAGAGAGAGAGAGAGAGAGAGAGAGAGAGAGAGAGAGAGAGAGAGAGAGAGAGAGAGAGAGAGAGAGAGAGAGAGAGAGAGAGAGAGAGAGAGAGAGAGAGAGAGAGAGAGAGAGAGAGAGAGAGAGAGAGAGAGAGAGAGAGAGAGAGAGAGAGAGAGAGAGAGAGAGAGAGAAGCATGCAGATGTTAGGATTAACGGCTGTGCAGAGAACTAATGCTGCTACACAGCACAAGACTGTAATACACTCAGATTATGTAACAGTAATTCAAAGAGCAGATGAGATGACTGGTCCTTACCAGCAGGTACTTCTCCTGGCCGTAAACATAGGTTGTGCTGATGGCATAGAAAGACTTGTGATCTTCTCTGATCTTCCTCTGTCGCTGGGTCGTGGGGGAAATAAACAAGGTCAGTGACATCTAACCATAAAGACTGACTCTGTCCATGCTGGTCTCTTCCAGCCTTGGCTTGGTTCATCTTTGCTTCACCTATGGAGGTTGACTGAAGCAGACACCGTCTAATGGTGCGATCAAACCTATAGTTCATTTTTGTTTTGGTCCAAATTCATAGTGGAAAGGTTTACTGTTGTGCGTTTTGTTGTTGCATTTTGTATTTGGTTCATTTAGGTCCACACCGCTCAATTACAAGCAAACTTGTTGTGTCATCTGTCAACCACTGGATACGAGGCGGGGGACATTGTTCTCACCTGCCAAAACAAAACAAACTAAACTAAAGGAGTAAATGCTCCAGAGTTTGACTAAACCGCTCTAAACATGCTTGGTGTGAAAGCATCCCAACATGCAGTCTAACAATCAAACAAGAATTGGTCAAATTACTGTGTGCAATTTAGCAGTCAGACGGGGTATGACTGCAGGGATTTCATATTAAACTCTTAAAGCAAAGCAACATTGTGTTTTTTCTCCCAGTCCATCTAATGGAAAACATCAAGTAGCCCATGTTTTTGTAACATGAGGCTTCTGAACAATCAACTGATCTTTCACTCCAGGGCACAAAACTAACATTTTCACTAACTTTTTTGTTTGGTGGCACAAACAGATGATTTGGTTGCACCATTTTTTTCCACTGCACGACAATAATGACCAGACCCCTGAATCTCATTATGTGGCTGCATTCCAAACAAAACTAGCTGATGATTAGTGATCTTTTATTACATTAATTTGAAAACATCGACTGTCACTTGAGACTTGATAAAGTGCAAAACGTTGCCCCCATCACCCCTCAAAACCCTCCCCAAGGGCAAAGTTAGCACCCAAACCCCTCTGAAACCAGGGAAACACCAGGGGTGTGCGCAGCAAGACAAAGTATGGAGTGAAAGATAGTCGTGTGAGTTCAAAGGGGTCGGCATCCACGGTGTCCACTGACCTGCAGGTTCCTGCCCAGGAAAGCTTGGAGGAAGCCGCTCTTCCCGCTGCCCCGGGACCCCAAGATGTTGCAGCGGAAGACGCTCCGCTGGGTCTGTTTCTTCTGCAGGTCGATACGCTTGTTGCGCGTCACTGAGGCACGGAAACGAGATACTTTATCAGTGAACAAGAATATGCATGAATAATGGGAACACAGTGACATATATAAAACACACACAACCTTGTGACAGTATTATGGGGCACTATCTATATGATATTATATACTGCCCTAGTAGCCTGCACAGTTAAAAAGCATATAAAAATGCCACAAGAGAGGTGGAAATGCAGCATGTCTTCTTACGTACCTGTCATGGCAGCTGCTTGGGACTCCTGTTCGTAGATGATGGAGTAGCCCAGGTATCCTAGGTACTCCAAACTGCGTTGTACATCTAGATATGTTGTTAACCTAGGACAGGAGACAGAGGACAGGCCATGAGTCTGGGACGGTATGAATAGTTGAGATGCATGTGTTAAGTGTGTGTGTATTTGTACGCATGAGTGTGTTTGATCCCAACTCACGTCCACTGGGAGAGGTATCCCTGGTACGTGATCCAGCCCTGATCGTTGGTGCACACCGTGTTGTTGACATCCGGACCCCAGGGCATGTAGGGAAACACCTTGAACAGGTCCTTCACCTCCTCCGGCGACAGTGCGCAGTCTCTGTCCTGGATCACACATTAATACACACATTTTCAATAAATTCTCCCTGAGTGGACAGTTAAGGCTGACTTAAGGAATGCATACAAATTAACACAGACGGACAGAATATGTCATCATCCATACACTAATTTAGTTTGAGGCTTGGAAATAAAACAAATGCTGGATACACATTATAAGATTTCTTGAACTGAGCACAAACATGGTTTTGTTTGTGTGGGACAAAATAATAGGGCTGTGCAAAAAAATCGATACAGCTGAGTATCGCAATATTTTTTTCCATGATACTGTATCGATTTTCCAGCCCCTCGTATCGATAGATTAAAAAAGATTATTCATGTTTTAAACGGATTTAAAATGTCCTTAAATTTCCCTCAAATCCCTTTGAATTAAATAGTTTTGACTCAAAACGCTCACAATATAATGTGATGTACATATTAGACTACCCAGGTGGTACACAGCAAGTTGTATTTTCAGCTCCATTTTAAAATTTTCAGTGAATTATGTAGAGTATTGCAACATATCGCAATATGTATCGTATCGCAATGTATCGTGATACAGTCATATCGTGACCCATGTATCGTGATACGTATCGTATCGTGACGTCCTTGCCAATACCCAGCCTTACAAAATAAGTGGGAGTGTATCAAAATCTTGTATTGTGCATACATTCATGCATCAACTCACACACTTATTTCCAAGCCTAACACAAGATAAGTGTAGGAATACAGCAAAATAATCTGTAACAAAATAAAATAAAAATACTTTTTATTTACAGTGCCTTTCAAGGAACCGTGTTCAGTACAAAAGTACAAATCCAAAGTCCTGAGAAAAAGGGCACAAAAAAATTGACACTCCCGTCAAACTCACTTTATCATGCTTGTCGAAGACACTCTGGAGGAAGAGGTAAGCGTTGTGGTTGAGCTCTGTGGTGCAGTCTGGGGGAATCTTTATCCTGGCATACAGAGACGGACAGAAAAAGAGACGGATGGCAGTTCTGATTAGCTCAGCAGAAAGCTCTGGAGCGCAGATCGCTGTTCACAGAAGCCTCGCTGCAAGTCACAACTGGTAATACAAGAGAGAAGAACTATGTGACTGAACCACTTCAAGATACCAAATCACTTCAGTGGAGGAGAGGAATTGACTTATCATAGTAACTCAGCTGTGATCAACTGTGTGAGTTCATTTCAAAAAAGGAAGCAGATATTCAAAAGAATATGAATGTTTTTTCATAGCAGTGGTGTTTGAGGGAAAACTGGTTGTGTTTATATGTCTGTAACTAATTTCGCCAAAGTTTTGTTTTCTGTGTAGTTTGCAGCTCTAAAACTTTTTTTGGGTCACCTCATAATGATAAATACTCAGTTATATTATTCTTGCTTGCACTTTGACTCATGACTTTGTGACCCCCTCCCCCTCACCCCCCCCTAAATGCTGTAATATAATCTTTAACCCTGCACTCACAGGGGGAACAGATAGTCCTGTGTGAGCTCCAGGTCGTCGTCGTAGCCGAACCTCCTCAACACGGTCCAGGTGGTCTCGTGTCGGCCCCTCTGGATGAACAGGGTGTGCAGGAACAGGAAGCCTGTGCCAGAGAGCCAATCAGAGAGGAGAAGAGATGGGGGTCAGAGGTCAGTGTTGATGAGAAAGTGATAATCATGTGGGACAAGGGACAAATAAAGACAAGAGAGGGAGGGAGGAAGAGGGAAGAGTGTGAAGACAACTGCATAGGAGAGCGTCTGACCTTTGAGCGTGAGTCCGTTGTCCTTAACCCCGTCGGTCATGTTCCTCCTGACCACATTCTTCACGTCCTCTAAGGCCTGGGGCGCCAGTGGTGTATTGAAACATGTTCTCTATATATACACAAACACACACACACACACACACACACACACACACACAAAGCTTTCAGGAGGTTTGCCATGGGACAGCTGCTGTACAGTGCCTATGCTGGGAGTGTGTGATGTTGCATTTGGCACATAAGGGAAAGTAGCAAAGTTATCAAAAGAAGAAAAGGTTTTTCAGGTTTGTTTCAGGTCTTAGTCTGCCTTCTAAACCAGTCACGTCCTTTTCCTTTCCAGTAACCAGACAGAGTTTGATGAAGCCTGATGCCAATCACGTACAATTATCATCAAAATGAACTGTGACACTCTTAAGTAGAAGAAGTGGAAGAAGTGGAAGAAGTGGAAGAAGTGGAAGACGTTACCTGGAAGAAATTGAGTTCATTGTCATTTAGGATGCCATCGTTGTCCAGGTCAGACACTTTAAAGATTCTAGTTAAAGACTTGATGCAGGAAGGCTTCATCTGTAATGGAAGAGAATGTTATTCATTGGGTTGTTTACATGCCACAGCACCGTTCCTTAATTTAGGGAACAAAAAAAAACACCAAAATGTCATCCAATTCTATATCACATAAAGGGATTTAGTGGATTGTCTTGTACAAGGACAAGTTGTGTCAGTTAACTAAAAATATGACTTCTTTACACCATTGCATTAGAGTGTAATCCTGGTTGCCATGGACGCTCTTGGCGCCAGTCCAAGACAATGTGCATCTACAGGCCTCACCTCCTTCTCCTCTGGGCAGTAGAGGGGTCCTGTGGGGTGGAGAACAGCCTTCTGGGCATAGTAGAACAGCTCAGAAATGTTCTTCAGGTTTTTGGCAGAGCACTGAGGAAACAGGAAGTACAGGTTCATGTGAATGCCTATGGGCTACAGCAACTCCTCTTCTCACCTTGTAAGTCAGGAAACATTGAACTTGTCTGCACAGACTTGAATGGTTCAAAATGGGTTTCTACCACAGCTTAGGAGGAAACAAGAAACCAAGGCACTCAACTTTAAGTAGAAAGAATTAAAATGCCTTTATTGCATTGGTAAGTAAAATCAAGTAAAAATGAGCTCTGACGCGTTTCAGCTGCTTAAACAAGACTCAACAAGACAAAGGTGGAACAGGTGTTCTCATTTAGCAATCTTTGTCAACCGTTGACAAAGATTGAATTCACTTCAAGTTGAGTGTCTTGGTTTCGTGTATCCTCCTAAGCTACTTTATGTATCCTCTGTCAAAGAGCACCTTCTTGTTTGGTACAGTTGATAGTTTCAAGAAGCTCTCCAGTCCTATCGTCCTTGGATTTCTACCATTTGAATTTCACTTAAATGTATTTCTGCTGGATGAAATTGACAGACTGATAAAGCAAAAACAACAATTGCCCAGAAACACTCTCTAAACTATGAGATTTTGATGGGGTCTCATAAATGAAACCGACATGCTAAGATAAAACTAGGGTCAAGAAAAAACAAAATACACCAGAAATCTGAGATAGACTCAATTCTATTTCAGTGCAGGAGCACATACAACTAACCCTAGCCCAGGTGGCACACTGCCGGCTCATGAAGGAACGGTTCACATGGTCTTTCACATGAGTCCAACTAACTGTCTGTGTGCGACTGTCCCCAAACTGTATCCACTGTGTGTGTGTGTGTGCATTCCCTCACGTCCTCCCCGTCTGCTCCTTTTAGCCTGGTAACTAATCCAGCCGAGGAGGGCATGACTGAGCCATCACATGGGACAGAGGGAAATTTGAATTTGAGAGAGTCGCAGACAGAAGCCAACCTCCTCCGTGACACCCGTGCCTCTCAGCACACTCTCAGTCCGTCAGCAGGCTTTGGCCTCAAAGCACAAGGCTGAGTAACATAAACCCATTAACAAGTCAGTCAGTCAGTCAGCAGAGTGTAAGTGGAGTCAGGAGCTGGGCTGCAACCCAAGTGCAGCTTGGGGCCTATCTGTCCCGCACACACTCCGCCTCACTTAGACAGTCAATGCATCTATTGGATTTTCAATGAGCTTTTCATCTTTCATTTGCCATTTCATCACTCTCAAGTGCTTCATCAAAGTTTACTTCTGCGTGGGACTAGCCCTGCCCGTCTGGATCCAAAAGAAACTCAATAAAACCCGCTGGCATCCAGGCAGTGCATACAGTATGTGTGTGTGTGTGCGCGCGTTTGTGTTTGTGTGTGTGTGTGTGTATTTGCATGGATTTCTTACCTCTACGCAGGTCTCAATGTCCTGGTACTGGTTCATGATAGGCAGGATGGTCTCCATGCTGCTGTGTTCCACCAGGTCTGACTTGTTCCCCACCAGGATCAATGGTACCCTGCAGTAACGCTACATATTAATATATTACCCTCTCATAATAGCTTAGCTTTATTTTGCTTAATACATACCAACACTAACTCAGCCTATAATGGATCTTATTAAACCTGTCGTATTCCTGTGGCTTAGTTCATTCATGTGGCTTAAAATAATCTAGGGCATCTCCTGAGTCACCTGATCAAAGGCAGGTCTTCACACAGTGTGGCATGCAGTCTACTGTATGTAGAGGCTTTATGTCTGTTATGCTAACCCACCGACTATCAGCCACTACAGCAGGCTACAGTACAGCTGTTACAAGCATCTAGAGTTGGATATGGTGAGCCTGCCTGCTGCTTTATAACCATACCAAAATACAGGCATTTAGGCTATAATCTATCTGTCTTAAACATAAGACAGATATTCATGTTTTGTTCATATTTCCTATGTCTTAGTCAAACGATTTTGGATCCCAGCTGATATAATTTATTTTTGGCCAAAGCAACCATGCTACTAGTAACCACTGTGTCAGCTAGCATGCTACAAACACACAAAATGTAACAACACATCAACATGCTAAGAAATCATTATACAAGCATGCTCTTAAACAGCCAGAGCAACCATGCTACCAGCAAACAGTATGTCAGCATGCTCCAAGCTAATGTCAAATGTGGTAACACACAACCCCAGTTACTAATGAGCAAAATCTGCTAATGTGGTAGACCTGCAGGAGAAACTCAAAGTCAGGCCAATAGTTGCCTTACACACGTGTACACACACCTCCCAAAGTGACATGAACACACCTGCTATCCTTGTCTGTCCTGTCATTTATGAGGGGAATCCAATGGCTTGTCACCTAGGGGAGTGAGAAAGCACAACATCAAACACTGTAGCCAGGCAGGCATTCATAACAAACATACACCAATGAATTTGTCTCTCATTTAATAGAGGACTAGAGGATTAGCAGGGACTACGATTAACAATAAGGAGCATTCCGTTTCAAATTCAGGACACACTGAGTGCACTTGAGATGTAAAATGAGCTGCCTAGATCAGTACAGTTGATTAACTGTGGTGAGCACAGGAGAAACCATACTCACCTTCTCAATGGACTTCTTGTTGTTGACTGAGTAAACTATGCAGATAACATTTGCCTGTAGAGATGAATAGCAATGTAAGCTCAGACAGTAATGGACATAAAATATACACTGGGTATGGATACTTTGAGAGCCAGGTAGGATCAATAAAGTCCAACCAACCTTGGATATTTCTTGATACAGCTGCTCATCTGACTGTTCTGCCTCTGAGGTGTGAGAGAAGGCGCATCAGTGAACTGTTACACATGTTATCGATCCTTGCTGTCGATTTATTTCTATCAGTTACGAGAAGAATTTGCAGTACTCATTATCACATTTACTCAATTGATGTGGATCTGTATTCATCCAACTGATCATTTTTGTCTGATGATGAGGTCAGTGATGAAGTGGTGAGTGTGTGGTTTACCTGAGTAGTCCACTATGTGTGTGGGGACTCTCTCTGGCGTCACATCGGCTGGGATGGTGATCTCCTCAGCCCGGAGGGGAACCTGGCACACACCAGACAATGATCACTACTGACAACATGAGCAGGGCTAAATAACTATTAGAGGTCAACCGATTGCTGATTATTGAGGTGAGAATGTACTAGGGCTGCACAATTATTTGCACATAATAGTATATTGTATATTTCCATGATTAAAATTGTGTAATTTGGTGATATAGAAGTGTTTGTTATATTTTCAATTCCCCTGACGGTCCCAGTGTGGCATAAGAAGCGCTTCCATTACACATGACCAATCACAACCTTTGAATGTGCAGCGTGCATTTAAACCAGGTTTTAAACAATCACAAACTTATATTATATACAGTATTATTTAGGAAACAGTCATTTTTTTGTTTTCTTTAGGTCTAGGACAGCAGCAATGTGCATGATAAAGGAGGTGGATCATTCAATCTGTGATGCTAGAAATATGAACCTGAATGACAAAGGATATTAGCGGCATCTGTCTAGGTAAACACGGAGGATGGAATGACCCTTGGTGAAAAGGAAGTTGAAATGTTTTTCCTGCAGAGATGTCAGAATCCTCATGATTCTGACATCTCTGTGAACAATCTATAAGTCAAATCTATAAGTCTGATAGCCTGTTGATACTCACCTCATCAGGAAACTCCTCACTGACCAGAGACATGATCAGCGACGTCTTCCCCACCTTGGCTGTATGGACACAGGAGAAGAAACTGGACTTAGTGCATCATTTTTTTTTTATTACAAGCTGAAGAGATACAACTCTTTTACACACATTGGGACATTAACAATTGACCTCTCTGCCACCACAGAGCATTCTGGGTAATGTGTTAAGTGAGAGGGCGCAGATAAGAGCAGCTGGAGAGGGTGATGAGCTGCAGCCAAGTGCTGGAAGGAATGCTCACTGAAGTCCAGCACTTGACAGAGGCCACAACAGACAGGGCTGCAATTAAGCCTGTGGTGGGTAGACTGGTCTAGGAAGTGCTCTCTAATTCAAGAGTGGCCTTTGTTGAGGACTAGACTTTGACACTATTAATTCTATAGGCCGAGCAGTGAGTTATCTGTACCTATTCTTTAGCATGAAATACATAATTCCTATAACAAGCCTAAGATCATTCTGCCAGTTTCAGTGCATCCACAAAATACCACCGATAATAATAAACAACAGCAAATAATACACATAATGATTTAGACATATTCCCTTGCACACGAGGCTTCAACCTGCACTAGAACCAAAATTGGGAATAGTGGAAACATGGGATGGATTACCAATTAAAGAGGCCACGCTAAGATGCATTTTTTTTAATTGCAATTTAACAGCCATAAACAAGACCTCGTGGATTGGTAGGTTGCTTGCAATACTCCCAAATCTTGTCCTATATTACACTACAAGACTGTAGGCACGTAGCACTTTGGCTGCCCTTCTCCAAGGAACAGTCAATGCCAACTAGTGTGGCAATGTAGGCCACACTGTATCACTAACCCTAACCCTAAATATAAATAGTACTGTCAACACACATGCTTTAAAGAGAACAACAGAGTAGGTGAAGGAGAGGAAGGCAGAGATATACTGCCTTCTTGGCCCTCATTCACAATCACAGGTGAAACTGTATTTCTATTTTATATGACTCAGTTTAAGACTTATGACAATGGCTCCAGTGGGAAACATAAGGGATGAAAGCGAGCAATGCCAAAAGTAATAATTCTATTGGTAAACTAAACTGAATTTCCAAAAATCTGTCAAATTGAGGCATTTACACTTGAATGCCGTTGTAAGCAAGCTACGTGAAGCCTCGTCTAGAGATTAACGTTAAGTCTACTTATTACTGTGAAGGGAAGTAGTACAGTAACCATAACATGGCAGTAAATGGAAACCAACACTCATCATGAGATTGTCACTGCCATCTTTTAAGTATTTATAATTTTGGCTATGAACACAAGCTATAAAGCAAAGCCCCGGGTGTTTATTCTAATGCATCGCGGGATACTTTGGCAGACGAGGTGTAATCAGCCATTACAGTCGTTGTATTTCATAACACCTCAATGCACATAACGTCTCATGTTCAGGCACTGGACGGTAACAGAGTCATTCATTGTATCTGCTAAAACCCCCAACCGCTAGCTATAACGTTAGCTGCTAGCTGCTAGCAGACTAGCTAATAAACCGTTCAACCGACTTGAGTGGAGGAAGCTGCCACTTACGTTCCCCTACGAGTAATATCCTCACGTCCTTTCTCATGTTTGAGCTTGCTTCTTTGTCCACAAACGAGTCCTTATTCTCTCATCTACTCCGCTGGATGCCGTCCTCCAGCAGTTTATCTAATGTCAGGCCTGCGCAGTGAAGTCCTGCCGCTGTCAAACTCTCGGCGCCTTTGTAGGACAAAACGGACGGACAATTTTCTGTGCTCCTCTGTGTGTTTTTCACTCGTTTCTTCTCTACCCGCGACTTCTCCGCTCAGCAGCAATGCGACTTAAAAAGTCGATTGTGAAACACATCTGTATAATATAATGTTAATCACTCTCTTTTCGGCACTTCCATGGCATTTCGCAGTAGATGTTTCAAGAGCATGCCTGACCTCCACTACCCGGCAACTACAGCAAGCCGCAGAGGACAAACTTCACGTTGACATTATAAAACGCATTATACTGCTCTCTCGCGTCAAAACGAGGAACTGCAGCTCCACCAGTCTATTAGAACAGTGACTGTCAACCGTTCTCAACCGTTTTCATATCAAGGACCCCAAATGTAGTACACGTTAGGGCCACGGACCCCCATTTCATGAGATTTTGTCTCTCAGACCCAAATCGGAGAATATTTTTATTGTTGGATTTGATTTTGTCCAGAATTCCGTGACTATCTGTATTGGGTTAACGCTAGATTTGTTGACCCTTGGGATATGGACTCAAGTTTTCATCTTAATCTGTTAGTTTCATAGTTATGGCTAAAGAAAAACAATAACTGTCTCATGATTACCACAAAAAAACCATGACTGCATCACTGGTCCATGAGTGTATCTAAGTCTGAAAACCTTAGAGAAAATGTCCCTTGAAGCAGATGTAGCCTAACTAAATACCACAAATCAATTCATTTATTTGGTTGCTGGAACTATAACTTCAGTACAGCAAGTGACAGTTCTGTTCTAACAACTCTGTTTGACTTTATAGGCTTTTCAGGTGATGGGATGTGGTTGGATTAGGAATAACAATGTTTACACTTGTTACAGGCTAAAGAGATCCTGCTGACTGAAAGAATATAAGAAACAAATGTAACTTTAATGTCATAAATTTGTAAATTAATTATTAATTTAAGTAATTTCAGAACTTTAAGACATTTGGAAGAAGAAACCTTTATATTTTAGAGGGTAAATGGGGGGATATTGACCTAAAACATTGATGATCCTGATCAATGTCATGATTGTCCTTGAAGGTTCAGAAAAAAATGAAACCTCCAAAAAAATGTTTGTAACATAGTGATCACAGGAATAGTAATAGAATGCATCAATGCATGAGCTGGTCTGAATAGTCTAGTCTAGTATTAGACTACAAAGCAGGATTTGAATGTACCACATTTCATGGGAATCTACCACATACACCAGGGGCAGGAAGCATTGGCTTCTACAGAGACCTGCAAACTAAAAAAAAAACTCTGCCAGTGACATAACAGAATGTCATCAGTGAACAATTATAGGCTATCTTAAATACCAAACAATCCCTAATTTAGAAAAATGACAACATGAACCAGGGGACAGAAGAAGAGCTGGTTGGTGGGACGTTGGAGAATGCAGAAGATCTTTCCTCTTCTTCTTGATCTTATTCTGTCTGTTGAAGCCATCCTCTGCAAGGTTGTTACCGGCTTCAGTGATGGGTGGCTTTATTCCACGTTTGGTATAACTGTTACTTGGTGTAAAACAGACACATTTGCGCAACTTTGTAAAGCTTTATTTTTAGATGATGGAAATACTGATCACTAGAAGAACAAGGGACGAAGAAGACGGTGCAGTAACTCCATAGCCTCTCACAAGTTTGCTTGAGGTCAATTCATTGACCACAGTGTCCTTGTTAGTCTTTTTCACACTGCAGTCACTGAGGGTGAACCGTGAACTTTGTCCTTCTGCTATGTCGCTGATGTAGTGCCCACAGAAGAAGGGACACAGAAGATGCAATGAAGGTAAAGCTTTGTTTATGTTTGTGCTTGTCAGTTACAGATATATGTTCATGTCTGATGGAAATGATTTTAAATACCGCAGTGCATGCTCTCCCCAAGGTGAGAGACAAATCCTGAGAGGCGGTACGTGTTCTGATTACTGTCATTCTCCTGTAAAAAAAAAACATGGTAAATGATCAGGTTATCATTTCCTTTTCAATGAGGCTCATTAAACTATTCTATCAAAGCATGGGTAACCAACAGCTCATTTAAAAAATACTGTTTTTCTTTCTTATCAATATATTTTCAGTCTCTTCTCCCTGTTGCTCTCTCACCACAGATTCTCCCTGCTGTAAAATCTCCCTGTCTCCCGAACAATCCAGCTGATCGACCGACGCTGAAATACACCAAAAAAAATTAAATTAAATTTACAAACTAAAGTTGGACTTTTTTTGTCAGCTTAGCTGCTCTTTGAACAGGTTTAAATTGCACACTTTCTCTTACCTGTGCTTGGGAGGGGTGTCTGTTGGGACCTCTTTTTTTACAGTCTGTGGTTGGGACAGTGTTATTCTGCCCCCTGGTGAACATTAGAGCATCCATTTAGATTAATGTGATATTCATGATATAGTGTAAAGAAAACAGTTTTTGCACCTTAGCAAAGTGTGCAGTCAGTGCACTTTACAGACTTTACAGACAGTAGAAGGACTATAGTTCCCTTGTGGGTCAGCCTCCCCCACTATCAAATCCATTAGGCAGGTTGATACACTCATTCTGCTGAGCTCAATGAAAAGAATTAGGCAAAGGATCGCTTTTCAATCAGAGAAGTGAGTATAACCAACTTCTGTAACTCTATTCACATGTTTAGAGTTGTTTTAGCTCTTAAAACATGCACAACTCCAATTACTGAAGAAACAAAAAATGTAATCCTCCGTATACTGACTTTCAAGTGGAGTCTGAGGCTGTCTTTGAGGGAAGGAGGACAGGTTGTTCTGCTCCTCCTCCTGACAGACCTTCTCACCGCAGCTTCACAAAACACACACAGAGGAAAAGGACACGCACACACTTCTGTGATCTTCAGTAATAAGTGATGCACTTTGTTTAATGTTTAATTCTGTGACTGTTGTTGTAGTGGAGTTACCTGGAACAGAAACTCACGAGCGTCCAACAAGAGATTCAATCGTGTTTATCGTGCACACACAATGTAAATCTATATGCTAATTCTGACTTATTCCATCATCAGTTAAATGATTTGTAAATTAAAAATATTAACGTCAGAACCAAGAAACTGCATAAAAATAGCACGACGCTGTGCAGTGATGTAAGCTCTCCTCTATTACCACATAACAAGGCTAGTCCAGTGACTTGGGAGTACTTTATTGATCACAAGAATGGATATTGACACAGTACTTTCTGAAGTGTCAGTCATTGCCATCTTCTAATGAAAAAGTCTGATGTGAACAATTTCCCCTCATGTACAGCAACTTTGCAGTAACCTGAAGGTAATGGGCATCACACAGCAACCTCCAATAAACCCAGTCTGACGTTGAGCATCAGATCCATTGTCAGTTGATGTGAGCGGATGGAAGTCTGTAAGCCACACTGTGGCACCGAGGAAAGTCTGAGTCAACTCTCAAGCTGCTTTGCTGCAGCACAGTGGGGACAGTCTGTACTGAGAGCAACAGTGCAGCGAGGACAGATCACTGCTCATCTGGTGTGCTGCAGGAGTCCAGACACTGCTGTCCTCTCACCATCACTCTGTAGCTCATCTCTTCCACCTAATGTTGGCTTCAGCTGGGGTGAGAAACAAGTGTTAGACAGTGGTCACTATGCAGCAGAATGCATTTTCTTTAATTGGATATGGCTCTGTGTATTGTGTACACGTTTCTGCAAGCATGAACACACGTGTGAATACAGGAATATAATGCTGTTGGAATGTGAAAATCTCCACTTGGGGTGATTTCCATGTTTTTTTTTCACTTCATTTGAAAGATTACATGATCTTCCGTGGATTGAGAAAATTCTACCTACCATAGGCTTATAAAACCCTTTAAAACCCCATTGGATAAACTCAAAAATGCATGGTGATCAAGCTAAAAACTAAAATGTTGACATTTTGGAGATACAAGGTGTGTGTGTGTGTGTGTGTGTGTGTGTGTGTGGTTACGGTTAGGGTACTCACTGGTGTAGTCCTGAGGTGCCATGGGCCTGGACAGGACCTGTCTGAGGGCGTCCAGCCACTCCCTCTGCTCCCTCTCCTGCTCGCACATGAACACAAACTGCCGGTTGGGAGTTTCCACCGACACGCCGCACTTCCACTTGTTTCCCCGAGCGCTCTTTGGAACACACTCCTTCACCGAGTAACCGTTGCTCTCTGTGCCGATGAAAACGACCCCCAACTCCTCCGCATCCTGCAATCACAACAATGAAAGCACGTAAACACACACACACAAAATGGGGGTTAAAATGCAGATTTCCAGTATAGCAGTGCAGTGAGTGTGACAGTAACTCACCAGCTGGCCTTTGAAGTAAAGCAACTTCCGGTCCTGAGAGTCCAAGATGAACCATCTCTTTTTGAACGGCTCCTTTTGCTGTTGAAAACATATTTAATAGAAATTTGTTTAAAGCACAACTCTGTCCATTTTGAACCTGGACCCCATTTTCCCATCTTTAACCATCAGACCAATGGATTCTCACCAAAATCTCTCACCAAAAACTGCTTCACTATAAAGCTACATACATCTTGCTTGCCTGTGTGTCAATTCACCAAAAAGTCATCTAAAATCATGACTTCCTTGTTTTGATGCAACCTTGGCCTTGTCCATTTGCACCCATGCAAGCAAGATGTAAGTAGCTCTATAATAGTGAAGCAATTGACAGAATTGGTCAGAATCAATTGGTATGATTGAAAATGATAAGGACAACAGGGTCCAGGTCAAAAATGGACATTTTTGCTTTGACAGCAGCAGCTTGGGGGAGAAGTTGGGGGATTCACACACACATACACTCCCCTCTCTTTGCTGTTGGAAACATTTTTAACATAAACCTTTATTTAACCATGTGATAACATATTTGTATTTACAGCGATTCAGAAGGAGGAACAGGAACACACACACTCACACATGGCAGCGGAACAGAGCTACTACAGTGTCAAACTGTTGGCTCTCACTCAATACATTAGTCACAGTAGCTGTTGAGTGTTGACAATATTGTATGAATAAATCTCACTGAATAACATGTTTATATACAAGACTGACTGTTCATATCATCTTACCAATGGGCCGGTCTTTTCCATGAATCCCTCTTTGAGGTAGTTTCTTGTTATCTTTGGCATCAGCTGACAAAGAGAAGAAAACAGGTAAGAATGTTAAAATTTAAAACATAAAAGAGAAAACATTCAAGTTAATCTTTGTATCCCAAATCAAAAATCTCTTTTCATTTAGCTGTGGACTGACAGTGGTAGTTAAAGCTACGTACAGCACATTTTAAAGTGCATCAACATCTAAACTGAACTTGTAAATAATGAGTAGTTACTGGAAGACACATCAAATAACTCAATGCTTATGACTTTCCCCATAATTATGTATTGGTTAATTATGGTGACAAATGCCAAGCCTACTTTCTTGTTAGAGGCAGAAAGACACACGAATAAAATGTATGACAATTATTTGCAAAAACAATCTACATATATACTGCTGCTGTCAGGTGAAAATCTTGTATCTCTAACATGTAAACTTTTCAAGAACTAAGAAAAACAGCCTTGTTTTTGGCTTGATGACCATGCATTTTTTTAGCTTATCTGATCAGTTTTTGAAAAGGTTTCATAACCCCAAGCATTGTAGAATTTTCATCAGTTTCATCAGTTCCAAATCCAAATACAACAGACATGTCCAAACCCCTCTGGTTCATAACAGCAGTACAGATATGATCTATCGTGAGACATTAGTCTAATACTTACCTCTTCGTCGCTCCCAGTGGGGTAGGCTGTCTTCAGGTAGGCGTAGCGAGCAGCACGGATGGCATTGTACCATGTGACTATTTCCTGGGGTAGAAGAGGAGTCCACAATCAGTACAAGGCCTGCCAGTGACTGTTATCTATACTTGTAATGTTCATGCTGTCCCACCTCAGGACTCTCATGATAAACATAGAGGTTCCTGGTGTGGTTGTCCTCTTGGTAGGTGAGCTGCACGCCATGAGGATGGCCGATCTTCTCCGGCTGAAAGGTGGCGTTCAGGTCCTTGATGGAGATCACAGCCTTCGGGCCTTTGGACTCCTAGATCATGAATAACACATGGAACTGCATACCAAGCCAAGTAGAAATATTTCACCAACATACAGGATACTACAACTGGATAATTATTAAAAATCTGATGGTTGTTCAAAAAACTGATGGTTTTATTGGTTATTTATTTATATTTACGCCTACTAGTGCGGCATGAGGTCACCATGAAAGATACTGTGTTTTCAAGAAGTAATGGGAGTTCATTTCATTGGGACTTTAAGTTGTTGGTTTTTTTGCACAGGATTTTTGTTTTTCACTGTTTATTTCCTGAAATGCTGAGAACCATGACACAATTTGATAGTGATAGTGATAGATAATTTGATAGGTGGGAGTGAAGCGTCTCACCCCGGACTGAGCTGAATTAGCCTCTTCATACTGTAGTGCGGTGGGAAAAGATATTCTTAAAAATGTGTCTAATGTCTGATGCATCAGAGCGGTAGGGGACTTACATTGTCCTTGTTGAAGTAAGCCAGGGTGAATTCCCTCTCTGACAGAACAAACTTCCTCTTAAGAAAATGTGTGTTCTCCTTCCCTTTCTTCCACAGCATCCCTTCGTGGAAACCTGGAGTCGACCCAAGAAATCTGAGTCACAAGTGCTTCAATGCACGCAGGTTCTTCCTTAAGTGAAATATGTGCTGCAGAGTGACATTGGCTCCAGTTTTCACTTCCTGGGTCTTGAAATATTTATTGCATGTGTGCAAAGAACAGGTTTTTCTTGCACAGTTCTGCATGTGTATGAGGAACTACGCTGTTTGTGTACAGGTAGAGACTGAAGCACAATTTGTAGACTGATGATGTGGAAGATATTGTGAAATTGTAAAAGCTTTAAATACAAAAAACGGGGATCCAGTCACTTCACCTGTGGTATAGCAGAGTGGTGGATACTTGGTTTCGCCTGTGAATTCCATCCTCTCATATTTAGCTCGAATCCACTGCTCTCTCAAGACACTAGGGTTAAGAAAAGGGTAAAGACAAAAATGATCGGAGACAAAGTGTGCACATTCACATTTTTACATTGTTTTCAGGCAAGGTAATCCACACATGCTGCACTAAACTAAACACAACTGGACGCATACCATGTAAATCCCAAAAATGTGCTGCCAAACTATTTCTTCTATGGCAACCAGTCAAAATAAGCTATCACTACAAGACTACCATTCATATCTTTCTAATCTGGCAGCAGTTAATTTATTCCTTTTTCACTTCTATGATCAGTGGTTCCACTTCTCTCTACGCTGTTCCCTTGCTTCATGACACTGCCCTGTCAGCAGTCTGTTATTTCTCAGAAAGGCTGCCACTTATTCCAACACAATCTCAAAGACACTGGGAGATCACACAGATAGTAAACTGGGGAGCTGGGTCTTTTTGGGGGCCATCAGTAAAAATACTTACGCACAGTCTTCATGCTGGGGTCGATAATAGTAAGGTGGAACAGCTTTCTCATAGTAAGCTCGGGCATTGCCGTTGCCATTGGATTTCATGAACTACAGTCGTCCCAGTTCCCGAAAAAGACACACACACAAAAAGATTACGCTATAGGACAGTCAATTCAAGGTTTCAGCTGAAGTTACTGAATGGTTGACGTGACACAGAAACTTTAAAGCAGTATCAGATCCTGCAGCAGGTCTGAGGGCATGATGAAAGAGAACAGTCCGTACCTCCATCAGCTCATCCTCCCAAAAGTCCAGCCTTATGGATTTGACTCGGCTGGACAGGCTGCGGTGGATCCCGGAGCAGTTCAGACATACAAAAACACCCAGCTTGTAGGACGCCCAGTCTGGATCTGAGAGGGGGGATTCAAACACTTTTCACTTACAACATGGGGGGTGTTTGACCCGGTCATTTGACCAGGTGTCAAAGCAGAGTCAATCACATTCATATTCATCTCAGATTGGCTGATTTCATGATGGATACAATGATTGGAACAATTTCCAAAACTGCTTTATAACAAAACTTGAGAGAACTCAAGCAAATGTAAGTGTGTTACTATTTTTTAGGTGTTGGGCCTTAGGAACCAGAGTCACAGGTTTGAGTTATTATTTTTGTTAAAATATTGAAAAAGTTTCAATATAATAAATAAATAAATAAATAAATAAATACTGGACCATAAGGACATTGTAACATAACAGCCTAATAGTGGTTTAGCACCGTGTAAACACTGAGTCTACTGAACTTGGCATTTAAATAGTGACAGTATATGAACTTACCAGGGGCGCCGCAGTCTGCACATCGACTATTGTCCGGCTGTTTCACCAATTCCAGTAAAATCTTTTTGTTTCGCTCCCGGTTTGCCATTGTGTTGTTAAGTAAAGGTCTCCTCTCCGACCGTGAATGCTCTCGGGACTGAGCATGGCGGTCACATAGTTTAACACGCGGCGAAATAAATCTGACAAGCTGTCGATTTGAAAACTGGAACTTGTGACAGAGCGAGCGCCTTTGAATGTCACAACACACAGAAAGCTGCAGCCTCCTCCCTGCTGCGCACAGACCGGCAGCTGAACCGCAGTGGCTTTAGACAGCGGGGTTTGTACCTAGTTAACGTTACAATAGTTTACCTTTTTTTTTCTGACACTGTGGTGTGATGACACATCTCTCTGCTTGTAGCCTATCCTCCTGCCATCTGCTGATAAAGCACATTTGCACCCAGGAATGGTTGCGGGCAAACCCACCTAATCTCGGTTTACCCACCTTTTTATTTACGGATAAAACGGTTTACATTTATATGATGTAAACATACATTGCATTTGACATTATACCAAGTAGTGTCAAACTCATGTGACTTATATGAGAATGGGGAATAAAGAACAAATGCTCTTCTGATAATACTGATTTTTTTTTTTAAGTTTATATTGATGGCTGTTTGCCTTGTGATCACTGACTGGAGGTGATGGTTTATCCACATCTTTCTTGACCACTACATCACTGGTTACCTCGATTTGCATATTTTACAAGGTGATATAGCCAACAATGCACATCTGCGCTTTCTGCACATGTGACAATGAATAACTTAAAATGCACATTTACATGTCTTAACACATTTATGTAGCTTCTCATCTTCTTCCATCTTTACATGTGAATCGCTTACAATGCACATTTCTACATATATTCTTCCATCTGTACACGTGTTGGTCAGTAGCCAGTGATGCCCACTTGTGCATCCACTTCACTCTGTAAATGTCAATAAAGATGCTGTATGTCTGTCCGCTGTCATAATTCAATCTATAACCTGTTCTCTACTGCTATGATGTCATAATTTCCCCACAGGGATCATTCAGTTTTAATATAGTAAAAACTAGTCAGTGCAGCTGCATCCTTCCAAGCAGATACAGTATATTCCACGGGGAAATGAATAATTGAATTACTAATAAATAACACTGCTATTTTCATTACTGAGAATTAGAAATTCTTTTCAGTGGTGATAAACCTTTATTTGGTCACAACAAAAATTTTAAATTGTGAATAATGTGTAAATATTTAGGGCTGAAAAAAAAAATCAAATAAAAAAAAAAATCCATTGTGGTGAATGTGAAAATGACAACTAGGGCTGACGAACTTGAGAGCTTGACATCAAAAGCTGCCTGCTTCTTGTGGACTTAAATTGAACAGAATGAACCAAGATCCTGAGTGGATCAACAGGACTCTGACAATAGTTTGACAATATTTAAACAGCCTTCAGACACACAAAAATATAAAAACCCACAAATTCTATTTTACATGTTAAACTCTTACAAAAGTGTTATGTTCCATACTTGCTCTCCAAAAGTAATTTCTATTACTTGATAAAACCTTTTTGCAAAATGCAAAGCAAAGTGATAAATGAGGCTACAAATTCCAATAAGCATAAAACACTATTTTACAACAAACGGTTTTATATTACAAATGCATATTAAGTAGTAATAATTAGTGCATTCTTTTAAAGCACCATAAGGATATGCTATATCAGTGATGATATGTCATTTAGCTGTGTGCCTATTAGGTCAGAGCACCATTTCTGTACTTGGTGATGCAGTTATTTCCAGTTTGGAATAAATATGTGACAAAGTTCACTGGACAGTGCTCTGCAGAGGCCCCTTGGGTGCCTGAACCTCTGCCCAGCTACTGATCTATCTCACCAGCTCATCTCATGCCTGGTTCAGGATTACAAGGAGCCAAGTATGGCAACACTGACTCATGGTGCTGCCAGACTTTCCATCCTTGTGCCTCTGCCTCCACAACACGCACTTGGACACTTCTTACAGCTGTGAACGGTGTTCCTTGTTCCAGTTCAGTGAAGTTAGATAGCCAAGGCTTGCAGACCCTAAAAGTAGACACTCAAAGGACAAATCTTGGTTAAGGCCTCTGAGTGATCACGAGGACATCTCTAGTAGTCTCTCTGGTTTAGTGGAAGTCCTCAGCTAGGTGTTGTAGAGTGTTCTTGTCGAGACCCAGGTGGATCGCATCTAAGTAGTGCAGGAACCTGCAGGAAAAGAAAAATCACTTCTGAATTTTCAGGGGAAAGGCCAACAGCTGGAGGACCCATTTGAACAGACTCAACTGCATCTGTATAGGTTGCATGCACACATTAAGCCTTTTGCATTTAACGCAAAGTGTAGTTTGCACTTTAACACATTTAAGTATAGCATGTCACTCTTACATGCCCTTGGTCTCGAAAAACCACACAGGACCTCAGATAATTAAACCCATCATCTTATGAGTCAGCTAGTGGCTGCTAAGAGAAGCACTAAACCACATCCTGCCCATAAAGCGAACCAAACCCTCTCCTCTCCAAACTGAAGAACAATAAACTATATGTTTGTGTGTTTTCACCTTCGTTTAACTTTGCCTTGTTCCTTGAGTTGTTCAGATCTGCAGATGGTGCGTAGGGCTGGTAGATAGTCCAGTGCAGCTGCTGGCCTGTTACCCAGAGTACCGAACACTCCTCTGAACAGCAGGGCGTCCATCACCTCCCTCCTGCGTTGGACCAGTCTGGAACAGTGACAGCAAATACATCTGTTTAAATTGATTAAATAAACTCTGGTTAAACTGGTCAGGGTTAGGATTATTTTGGAAGCAAGGAGAACAGCCTGAATGACAAGATTTTCATTCTAATGTTCAAGACCAACATCTAGCACATCTACAAAGTAGTAAACGAGCACTAACATTGTGAAAAAAAAAGAATTATGACTCACTTCGGTTGACAGGGGCCGTCCTGAGTGAAGCTGAAGCCTTCTCTGTGTGGGGCCACAGGGAGGGTGAGCTCCGCTGCAGCCTCCTTTCCCAGCTCCCCTTCTAGTGCCTGGGCTTCGTCCCAGGCCTCCGCCACTGCAGCCCTGCACCTCTGGAAGCTCAGAGCCTCCACAGCAGCCTGGATCTCCAATACCTGCTCTCGCCCCATACAGCTCCCTCTGTCACACTCAACCCTGGGCTCATCCGTCATCCCGTCTTTCACCGCAGCACAGACTGGGAAGCTGAACATCCTTCTGTGCGTGTCGTCCACTCGATGTGATGCGTGGACAAGCAGGGAGGAGTCCAGGTAGGACATGTTGTCGAGGAAGTCGGCCATAGATTCTAGGCAGAGGGAGACTGGGATACTCTTTGCCCGCTGCTCAGGGGTCAGGGGTTTCCTCTTCACCCGCCCCGGCGCCAGGGCTGGTGCCATCTCCACATCTTGAGCTGCACCCTCTTTGGCTTCCTCCTTTGCCTGAGGAGCGCTCTGCGGCTTGCGGAGAGAGAGAAAGCTGTCTTCTGAATCTGAGTCAGAGTGCAGTTGGTCCTGGTCAGGTAGACAGTGCCGCCTCTTGTTCTTCTTCATCCTGTTGGACACTTTCACTGGACTCCCATCGTCTGAGCCCTCAGCCAACTCCGCCACCTGCAGTAGCCTGGCATGGGAAGGCAGGGTGTCGGGCTGTGGGCAGGAGGGGGGAAGCTCTTTTGGATTAATGCAAGGCAGGTCTTGTGATACAGAGACAGATTGCTGTGGTCTGTGGGTAGGGATTGTCAACTCGGTGCGAGGTAGAGGTAGGAGGGTCTCCATGTTAGAGTAGAGCAGGTCCACGCCTCTTTGCCTGCTGTCTGTCAGCAGTTCCCAGTATACTGCCTCCTTCACTGGACCTTGGCTCTGTGGATACAACACAATACATCATCATTATCTATCTGTAAACAGTTTTCAAAAAACAAGCAGAGCTCAAAGCATTCTATGAATCAACAAGGAAAAAAAAACAAACATTAAAGAAATCACAAGGTCATGGCTTAATGCTACACATAGATCTACCTGACATAATCATTTAGACTTCACTTGGTGCTTGGTGTTGCTCTAACTTGTGCATGTGGTGAATGAACAGTTTACCCCGAGCAGCTCCCAAATGTCTCTCTCAGGTTCGATGTTCAGCAGGCCGAGCATGCTCTCAGTGCAGCCGGTGTCACAGGGAGGTAGAGTGGGTGGGCTGGTCACTTCACACACAGATATGTCTGCTGTCTCTCCAGGAGTCTCTGGCTTCAGTTCAACTTTTATGGCAAAAAAGGTGGAAAAAAATTATCAATTTATTACAAATTTATTTGTTTACGGAATTCTCTGTGACAGTCAACCCCACAAAGTGCTGCAATCATTTATAGTGGCAGTGAGTATCCATCATCAGGCAGCAGCACTCCCCCACCCCAACACACACAAAGTAATTATGGCAGCAACTACAGCACAATTGTCCTTAGATCATCACAAATAAGAGACATTCTTAAACTGCAGCACCTGAAACTGAGTCTGAGTTGGCCCAGGAGCAAACCTGGATCTCAAAACCAAAAATTCCCCACAAAAAATTCTAAAGAAAACACTGACATAGATACACTAAGCAGTAATTATCAATAAAACAAAACCAGGTTATCCACCACATCATTATCCAAACTCTCCAAGGCTCATCTCCTTACCATTGTTGCCAGTGTGCGCTAACGGCCTGGTTATGTGGCGCCCCCCAGAGCTGCGAGTCCAGAACTGCAGCTGCAGCAGGCTCTGTCTGATGTCACAGCCGTTGAGACTGAGCAGAGAGCCGACATCCCGGCGGTCTGTCCTCATGTCTTCAGCCAGACACAACAGCTGCAGGTAGCTGCCCACATTCAGCTGGAGCAGGGGGAAGCGGACAACACCATCATACACTTGAATAAGCCCTTGTTGACTAATCTGTTTCACTTGATTAGTGTCCCAAGATCAAGCCACATTAACCAAGCCATTCAATCATCAAGTAATAATAATCATCAAGGACTGCTTTATTCACATTTATGGTAAAAAAAAAACCCTCCACTCACCACTGAGGGTGTTGTGAAATGGATCTCTTCGAAGTTCCCATCAAACATGGTGCTGAAAGCAGGATCTAAAAAGGTACAAGATTTGATTTAAGCGCAAAGTCCAGACACAGAACATATGACAGTAACATCAACATGGGCTACACTGTCAAGACACCGCCTTTGATTTCTCCCCTCCTACTGACCACTGGTGGTGAGGATGACTGGTCTCTTGGTGGTCATCATGAAGGTTTTGATGGCAGCCAGGAACCCTGAGTCGTCATCAAAAATAACATCCACTTCCTCAAACAGGATGAGCGAGGTAGCTGTCTTCTTGCTCTGTTCCTCACTGGGGGTCTCCTTGGGGGCGGTGGTGGTTGGTGAGATTTTAACTGGAAGCTCTTTACATCTATTGGCAACCTCCTTTGCTTTTATGGTTTTCTTGGGAGCAGCTACGTGAAGAGATGGGAAAAAGTGGAAAAACTGCCATTAACCACCATACTTATACATTATTATAGCTCTTGATCAAGCTGTCTGTGTAAGGTTACATCATCATGGAATCTGTAGTTGAAACAAAAATTTAACATGTTAGTTTTGGAAGTGTATTTTACCTGTTCGTTGAGATTTATCAGTGTTAACTGGCTCCTTTTTGGTGGGTCGTCCCATTTTGAAGAAATTAGCCAATGAGGTGGGAGCCAGGCCCCCTCTCTTAGCACCTCTAGGGGACTGGGGATGCTTCCTGGGAGAGGAAACCACCCTGCGAGGAGAGTTAACCTTTCCTGAAAGATGGAGAAAAATCAGTTTCCAATTGTTTGTGTTTATTTTGTAATATGAACACAGAGACTGATCCAACTGATCCAACCACACAAGCAAAATCTGTATAAGACACATCTTCTCACTAGCCAACGACGGATCAAAAACACTGCTATTCATGTAAGAATGTTCTGTACATACTGGGAGAGGATCCAGGCCTGAGAGCACCGGCACTGCTGCTACTGCCATAGCTGTTGAAGTAGGTGGGTTTGTGGGCATTGACCCCCTGGATGTCCACCTGGTGGGACTGGGTGGCTTCCTTCAGCTGGGATAGGATCAGACGGCCACTCCGCTGGGATGAGGCGTTCACCTCAAATACCTTGGGAGACCAGGGGGAGTTGGAGAAGAGGAGGTTAAATCCTACATAAAATATCCTACATAATCACAACACACGCATTACACTCACTTAGTTGTCCGCTTGATACACGTATTACTTTGAATTCTAGGGTAGTGCTTGTGTACCTTGAAGCCCAGCTCCTGGGCACAGGCATATACTGCAGCAGTCTTTCCCACTCCACTGGGTCCTGTGATGAGCAGTGTATTACACAGCATGTCCTCTCCATCCTGAGAATCCTCCTCTGCGCAGTCCCAGTCAGAGTCTGGACACAGAGAAAGAGCTGTCACAAGGTCAGAACTGAGATGCACCAAGCAAATAGACAAACTTACCTAATTAAAATGAAAAAAGAAACCTTGTCAGAATTTCTCTCACCATTGCTGCCTTCCTCCTGTTTCTTCTCCTTCTGCCTTTTTCTCTCTTCTCGGTCAGTGCGGAGTTTCCATTCCCTTAGCCAACTGTAAAAAAAAAGAACAGATCAGACTTTTTTTCCCCCCACAATCCTCGTTCATGGTGAATTGAACTACAGCAGAATTTCTTAGACTATAGGAATCCCTAATGGGTCATGAGCCTTTGTCTAGTCAGTCCCAACTGCTAGTCAAATTGGTTTTAAACAGACTGGGTCACACAGCAAAACCATATCTCTCAAATTTAGGTCCTGGGCTGTGAAAGTGTAAGAGGCACTGTATAAAGCCAATAGAGTGCCTACTGATTGCATTCAGGTACAGTGAAAGCGGAGCAGATATATTCCCTTACCTGTGCAGCCTCCTGACTGAGGCGGTGTTGCCTATGATGTCACTGGAGTGCTGGGGCTGATACTTGTCTGTCCACAACACATCCTCCTTCACCACATCTGAGAAACAAACAGCAGATTGAGTTTCCATACAGAGATTGAAGCCCATTGAGCGATGGATTGCAAGAGGATCAAACTGCTATCTGTCCTGTATGTGCTGCACATCCAGCTGTTATAGTAGACCCATTTATTTATCTATTTTTGTTTTATTTCAAATTCTCTCTTTGCTTACCCTGCTCCACAGGGAGGTCCAGGTATAGGCTAAGCTTCAGAATAATGCTTCTGGAGCTGGTAGGGATTCAGTGTCTTATGCAAGGATAATTTAGCAAGGTGGATGCTTGCAATCACAAGGCTTGCACCCAGGCTTTCTGGTTAAAGGACGGTATCCGTAGGGATGTACACAAGTCAACTATTCAGTGTGTGGTCTAAAATATTCGCTATGTACAGATTTAGCTGCATATATTTAGCAATCATGTTGACAATGAGTGCAGAGATTGTCTCAGTTCTATCACACTTTTGAGGAGCTTGCACAAATGTCATGCTAATTCCATCTTCCTTGCTTGTACAACTAGGTGGAAATGGTCCCTCACCTTGTTTCACAGTGTTCCCTCCCAAAAGCAAGTCATCTAGCACAACCACAGAGTCATCTTGGGAAGGGATGGGAGCGGCCTCGACTAAAGGCTTGGCTTTCTCTTTCACCTCCTCCTCCAGCCTGCGTCTCAGGGCTCGGCTCGCACGGCCTCCCCTTTTAGCGGGCTCAGGCTCAGGTGTGGAAGCGTTCTCCTCTGACCGGTTTGACCGCTGCTTCTTGGCCACCTTCACTGTCATTTCGCCTTCATCCATCCTCTTCCTCTTCCCTCCTACTGGTTCAGCCGACAATGGGGCGCTGGTGATTCTGGCCACAGCCTCTGGTTCTATGCAACATACAGGTATGAGGGTTGAGACTGATGGCTAACAGCATGGAATAGTCATTAATACATAGTAATTACTCATTGTTGAGGATAGGGCCATCAAAGAGTATACATGATGATTAGCCAGCATTTCCTCAATATTTTTGAAGCCGTGATAGAGGGAAATTTTGATTTTATGTGCATCCCTAATTTGGTCTTTATTTTGGTTACAGTGCATTTTAAGTTGCTTGCATACATTACTTGATTAAAAAAGGTATTTTCATATACTTTAACTTCACAATTCATTTGTATAACTTTTTTTGTTGTAGTTGCTACTGAGTGAATATAGGAGAAATACAGAATAAATTCAAATCAAATCAATCAGAGTTCAAATACAACCTAGAATGAATAGCTCTTGTGAATTGAAGCTTTGCAATGCAACATATCTAAGTGCCTCGTCAGTCTGACCTGGGGCTGTGTACTGCTGCAGGTGGTCAGTGCGTCTCTTCAGGAAGCGAGTGATGAACCTCTGAACAGGGAAGGGAGGGTTAGAGGTGCTGACTTCCTCCACGAGAAGCTGACGGACACATTCAGAGAGCTTCTGTCTCCAGCCAGAACCCTGAAAAAGATCAAATACCGTTAAAACAAATACAATTTCCTTCCACTAAAGGAAACTCCCATCCTCGGATTCTCTTATACTGTTACATATAATTAATCTGATGTTCAATGCATTCCAGGATATATTTTGTGATGAGGTTTTGTGTGATTTGCTTTTTTGGTGTACCCACTTTCCCTCATTAGGCCTAGTCTACCTCTAGTGATTTCCTACATTTCCCAGAATGACTTTAGACAAACCCCAGAGAACGCGCCTGAACTTATTGCATTTCAGCTTTGGGTTCTAGGTGTGGGAGGAGGGAGCAATAGTGAGAGCAAGAGAGACAGAGATTTTCCAGGCAAGAAAAATTGGGAGTCGCACCATCTTGTGGCTGCATTGCATTATGGTCTATTGAGGCTACTGTCAGTGGGGAAATTGGGATCTCTGCCTCTTCTACAGTGGATTTCTCCATGTACGATGTTGTCGATTCTGAGGGACTGACACCACAGCCTGACATTTTAGATAGATGGGATGTAGAAAGATGCTATTACACTCCATTGTAGCTGTGCTGGAAATATCAACATGGTGTAACACAATCTACTTTTGGCCAATAATCCACAGGAAGAAGGAAAATACAGCAACAAACAAAATGGACAGAAACACAAGGTACATCACTAATAATAATTCCCAGTGTTAAAGTGAAAATCCAAACTAAAACACTAAAATATTACTTAATGCAGACAACTACTGTATAGCTATACTGGCAGACGGGTAGCAGCCAAGTGGTCTTTCAACTGGACGACCCAGGTTCAAGTCCTGTGTTGGCAAATATCTGCCCTGCTGAAGCGTCCTTAAGCAAGTAACTGAACCCCTACCAACTCGAGGGGCGCCGTTCTGTAGCTGACCCTGAAGTCTGACCTCCCTGGAGGGGGCAGGTGCAAAGAGAATCCAATTATTATTACCATCATCATCATCCTCATTACAGGCATTTCAACCTACCCTTTCAAAAACGGCTCTACAAGCTGGTTCTGTCTTAAAACAAAAGGAGCCGATGAGAGTTGGGAGTGGATTGGACGCCAGGCACCAAAGCTCTTTCAGACAGCAAAGGAAAGAAGACTCAGGCCACGGAAGACTCCAGAGAGGGCAATCTGTCAATGCAACACACAAATACAGATCAACCGGAGGGGAAGGGACAGAGTAACACAATTTTAAAACATAGACTTAATTAACCCCATCAAATAATGCTGAAAACATGGCTACAGCTATGAATGAAGGGCCTACCCTGTGGTGGTTGCTGCATGTGTATAACCGGTTGAAAGGAGGAGCAGGAGAGGGAATAGGCCTCCTTGGTGGCAGCAGTCTTGACTATCTGCTTCCTAAAGGACTCGGGCAGGCCGCTCTTCAGGAACTCTCTGCGCGCCCTGAACTGCTCATCATCCTGGGAGTTCTCGGAGCCCTCGTGGCTGCTCTCGTCAAAGATGGACACCACCATCGATGCCCTCTGAGCCTTTTTCTCCTGGAACAAGGGAGCCACTTTAGAGCCTAGAGGAAAAAATACAACACCGTTAGTGTTCTTCGAGAGATTACAATAAAATGCTGAACACTACATGGCAATTAGAGTGGGAAAAAATACCTTGGGGAGTCTTGGTCTCTTTGCCAACAGGTGTGGTTTTCCCCAGTACATCATGTAGACTGCGTAACGGTTTCTGGGATTTGCCCTTCTCCGGTACGATCTGAGAAGTGGCAGCCTTGTCCTCCTCCAGGCAGATGATCGAATCCTGACAAAACAATAATTTATTTAGTTTCACGGCTGAAACTCACACACAAGCACTGAGGGATACAGATGGAGAAAAAAACATGAATGAATTACAGATACAAAGGCAACTGCTGCTGAGATGCGGAGAACTGAACTAAAAACACTCTCCTCCCTCCGAGCTCACTACTCTTCAGTTAAGGTAGACCAGGGAAGAAAGAGCCAAACAATTCAATAGTGAAAAATCATGCATGTTGCAATATACATATTTACATATTTCAGTTATAGGTCTTCGTGCAAACCCTTCTTTTGTCATTATTTTTGAGGATCTCACATCCATGCTTCTACACAACTATCTCTGGGCACAATCATGTTTAACATTTGAACTGAACATAGAATTGAGTGTTGTCTCTAACTGTACCTCATCTTCACAGTAGCTCTTCTTGGTGGAGCTCTGAGACCGCGAGGACCGCCTTAAGGTGTTCTTAACTTCAACAGCAGTTTTCTTGCTCTGCTGGATCACTTTGGCTTTCTCCACCAACTTCTTGGCCTGGTTCCTCCTCTTAGAGGCGTTTGATGTCTGACAGAGAGAAAGAGTATTTTACTTAAGCCCATAATTTTGGTTGTTGGTTGATGGACAAAGCCATTTTGTAAATAAATATTCTACTTACCTTAGTAGACAAAGTACTTTCAATATCACTTCCAGCCTCAGACATTGATGTATTTTTATGGACTCTAGTGAATTTTATCCTAAAAAAAACAAAGCAAACACATTAATTGGACCATTAACAAACTACACAACATTGAAAAGACATACATCCCATAGAATATTTAACAGTATCAAATCACAACCACATGCATGTGTCACCTGATTGGGCTTCCTTTATTGTCAGCTGGAGAGACGAACTCTGCCATGAACACCCCATGTCTGGATTTGTGTGTCTTTGGGGTGGACATCTGCAGAGGGCTGTCCTGGGGTAATGCAGCATCCTTTGACTTTTCTCGGTTCCTGGTCTTCCAGACAGGGGTTGCTGCCACGGCCTCGGGTGCTTGTTTTACGACAGGCTCTCTTCTGGACCTCCTCACAGTTGGGATAGAGGTAGCTGAAATTATGGGAGGTTCCTCTGTTTTAGCATCAGCTTCAACATTCATGGCCACAGGTTCTTCTTGAGTAGCAGCTGCAGGTGAGGCAGTGGCTGCCTCCTTTTCCTCTCTGGCCTTCTTTTTGCCTTTTTTTGCTGGTTTCTTTTTAGCCCCCTGATTTTCTGGACAAGCAGGGCTGAGTTGCTCCACAGAGGGTACAATTACAGCGTCCTCTTCCACTGCCTTGTCTCCAGCCTCTGAATTCTTCTCTCCAGGCTGCTTCTGCTTCCCCTGGCTCTTACCAGGCTTGGTTTTGGCCCCATCCAGGCTGGGCTGCTTGAAGGCAGCCATGAACTGCTTCCTCTCTGCCTGACTACATTTAGGCGTGGATTCACTCTCAACCACAGCAAGCTCTAGATCTTCCTCTTGGAGAACAACATTGGATTTCCGCTTGAGCGTCTGTGAGGAAGAAGGGAGTTGATGTCTAATCTGGGAGTGAGAAGACAACGCCTCCTCTACAAGACTCACCGCCCCCTTTCTCCCGGTGAAGATGGAGGACATCTTTCCCGTAGCCTTGACTACTTCCTGTTTGGATGAGACTGCATGCACCTCAGCCTGGATGGTGAGGGTTCGGGGTGAGACTTGAAAAGACGGCTCCCCAGAATCCACCTTTTCATCAGCTTCAGCAATATCCAACTGGTCAGTCTCCATCTCCTCTACATCTGTTGTAATTTTACTTTCGTCTCCTTTGCCCTCTTTCTCTTCCATCTCCTCTCCTCCCTCCCCCTGGTTCTGACTCTGCAGGAAATCCTCAAAGGAGATGGTGACTGTGCTGGTGTTTACCGAAGAGGCCTCATCCACATTGACCTCCATGCTAACATCACACAAGGACTTCTCCACCTCCTTCCCCTCTGGTTCTGACTGCTTTGCCTCCTGCCTTTTCCTGGGGTTTCTCGCAGCAGGTTTGGCCCGTTTTACCTTATCTTTTGAAGGTGCAACTGGAGACAAAGCATTACAGTTCAATTCTGGCTGAAGCTTTACATGGCCCTCACACTTGGGACTTTCTTCATGATATTCATCTTTTTGAGCCGGCTCAACACTGACAGTTTTAGGGCCATTCCCCTGTGAGTTTCCATCAGCCATACAAGCATCAGCACTAAACTGGGCCAGCAGAGCTGCTGTATCACTACCTAGGATGCCACAGCTTCTGACTGCATGTCCTGCTGAGTCTCTGCTACTATCTGGCTCTTCCACAGCCAGACAGTTCTCCTCTTCAGTGGAGCCAACAGTCTCAAGCACCTGAAGTCTCCTGGCAGCTTTGCTGGCCTTCCTTCCACGTTTCTGAGAGGGCTGTTTCAATGCTGCCTCAAGGGAGGCGTGTTTTTCCGCAGACTGAGACTTCTGACAATTTTCCTTGGACTGGTCTGGTGTGCTGGTCTTCTCCCCGGAAGACGGAGCCTTGCGGCTGAAATAGTCCATAATGTTGTTGGAACGGGGTGGAGAAAAAGGTTTCTCTGCAGGCTTGGGCACAGGGGAGAAGTAGTTGGTGATTGTCTTGACAACAGTACTGCCACCATCTTTGCGTGATTTCTTGCAAGGCTGTAAAAAACAGTGGAACGGACCATAAAATATGAGGGAGCATATGAATGTAAGATTAATAAAACCACTCTACAACATGAAAGCTAGTGCACGCTATCCAAATCACAGTGTTTTAAATACTTAAAAATACCTGAGTCTCAAAGTCCTCAATGACAGATGCCATAGCCACAACGCCAGCCATAATTTGAACAGACCTAACGGAAAAGAGAATGTTGTTAAAGAAGTGGCAGTTCACTAAACAGGAGAGAATAAGGATGACTGGCTAACTAAAGGTGGACCTTTGTAACTGTAACTGTGGTGATGTCCCAAGGACTAGCAGCATGTAAAAGCTTCAATCAGTCACCGGCAAGTTATTACTTTAGCAGGAGTATCATTTGATGTTAATAGTGCACCAGTAACATCCTATGTCCAACTCCTGGGAAGAACATTTTAATGGACACAAGGACAAGAAATATAAATATTGACAAAACGCCAATAACTTAGAGCTGCTACCTTAAGTGCCAAGTATGACTAACTGCGGACCAAATGACAGCAAGGCAACCTGTGTATGAGAAACAACCACAACACAAAGGAAAACAACTCTACTTACCAAGTTGTAATATTGCAACTTCAAAGAATGTCTTGCCGCCTTCTTATTCCCGTTCCCGTATGTGTAAAAGAACAACAATGACAACGTTCATTGTGTGAGACACGGTGGATAGCTGTGCGTTGCTATCAGGGAAAACAATTTCCAATGTGAGACAACAGGCTAGCATAATTTGCTAGATGCTACTCTCAAAGCAGCTGACTTGCTCAGCTTTGCTCCGGACTCGTCCGAAAGGTACGAAAAGTGGTACAAACATTTTCCGCACGTAACGTTAAACGCCAGATAAATAGACGTAATGCGCAAAACGTTACACGAATATATCCCAAATTATTCCAAGGACGACCATAAAATACATGTTGCTTGACTAACGTTATTCTTTCAAAAACGCGCCAGACTAGTCTTGTATGAAGAGCGCCAAATATACGTGACCTTTGTCTTTACCTATTCCACCAATCACAGGAGAGACAATCGTCTCCGTCATCGTTTGGCGTTATTTGCCCGTAACAAAGATGGCTTCCAGTTTCCCATTCAAATGGAAAGGTAAAGTGACAACTGCCCCTGCTGGCTGCATCAAGGCTGCACCCATTTCTGAGGTGATTATCACTGATTTTCCTACTGACAAATATAATGTACTAATGACAAATATAAATATAAATATATTGTCATGAATAATTAACTACGTGAACTTTACAAGAACACTTTTTTTTAAAGATTATAAATAAAAAGTAGATAGAAAGCAATAAAACACTGGACAAATATTTTTCTCGTTTTGTAAAGTAATGGTATGTGATTGATTCCAATAAATAAAGGAAGCTGTTTTAGAAATGGAAACTCTGCCATAAATAATATATTATAGCTATAATACACGTTTCTATAAAAAAAAAAATAGCCAATACCTTTTTTTGTTGAGCTTTTTCATTGCACTGCTATCATTGTGATAGCTTGAACACATTGCCTTGGCAGTGAACTCAAAAGAGGCTGTTTAAATATTTGGATTACTCAAGAAACAACTCACAAATGCGTTAAACACTGTAGACACAAGTCAGCAGTTTCAGTGTGGGTGTCATGAGAGAAATAAGGAAGACCCGGGAAAATACTTGGATGGAAATGGAAATGCCAACACAGTCTCCCCAAAGAGAATAGTTATAGTGATTCAACACTACTAATGTTGGTGCATTTCCTGGTGCAGTGTCTTCCAGGATGGCCCTGTCCACAAGGTACAAGGGTTATCCCTGTAATTTTAATAGTAGGCCGATTAGTAACATGGCATGGCCTTTCACCAGATAATGATGCCAATATAATAGGGGATACTGTAATGTCCTTGTCCCACTACAATCATGGCGTTAGAGAGCAAAGAGGATCACTGAGGATCATGTTAGAGAGAGGTATTAACCTTTCACTCTGACAGATGAATTAAATGGACCAGCACCATGCCAGAAATCCTATCCCACAGAGCCACCATATGATATGATGTGATATGAAGTGATGTGATGTGGTATTAAATATTATGATTCTATATGATATGCTCATTGAATAGGAGTGTAATAAAGTAATATTTCAAACTGAATCTCATTATGTGTGTTTAACAGTAGTATAGGCACAGGCAGGCAGTGGTGTTGTAGTATAGTAAAAGGTGGGTGAACAATGACCTCAAGTCAATGATTATCATAAGACAAACAAAAATGATTGCCAATGTCAGAAAAGCATAAAAGGCCATTTCCCCATACAACATAAATCAGTTTGTCTCTACCTTAGCCTACTATGTGTGGAACTATGTGTGGAATTATGTAATTTCCTTCTGTCAGCATAAAAAGGTTGGTAAACACTGTTGCGTAAGTAGCCTAAACATTAAGTAAAACTATGAGTTTAACCTCCAACAGATCATGCTTATGCAAGTGGCTCACTAGTAGGCTACTGTAAGTACAGCCACATCTTTGCAGTGATCTTTGTCAAGAACGACAAGTTGAACCTTCCCGGCCGCCGTCTTTTCTCCGGGTCCTCGCCGCGCCCCTCCTATTATCTCTTAACTGACTTCCCGCTCCTGCGCAGCTCTGACCCCGGTGTTGTGTTTCCTTTCCCTCGCCTCTCTTTTTTGTCAACATGTCGGAGTACAATGCGGTACCGCCACCCGGAGCCGGAGCTCCTCTCGGCGGACAGGCAGCTATCGGCAACGGAGGGGGCATCAAGAAAGATGCCTTTGCGGACGCGGTTCAGCGGGCCCGGCAGGTGAGAGGAGCGGAGCTACGCCTCGAGTTATGGACGGAGAGAGTAGCTAGCCAGTTAGCTTGAGGGCTAACGTCGCTGTCATAACTAACGGTAGATGTCACAGCGCATAACATGGTGTAACGATGGCGTTCTTGCTCTTCTTTGCCCAAACATCGTAATGTTCTGTATTCAAAACTGTTGCCGAGTTAACGGTAACCAGTTCGTGTAGACATTCAGAAGTGCTCTGACATGCCATGTCACTGTCTGTTATGAACTAGATGTGCTTGCTTGCTATCACTGACAGTCTCATGCCCCATCGACCCCATCCTTGTTCAGTGTTGTGGAAGTTGCAGGCCTCGAGATAGTGCTGTCAACGTGTACATATATGTGTGTGTGCTTGCATTTTAGTGGTAGACAGCAGTATAACCAGTATTTTGCCTAATCCAGTGTCGTGTTTGCATTTGGACGGTTGAGTGGTTTGGTATCCTCAGGTGACTTTACACTTTTATCCCGCAGATTGCAGCAAAGATCGGGAGCGATGCTGGTCCTCCCATGAACAACAGCAATGCACCCGATGGCTTTCCATTCACTACACAGAAACGACAGCTCGAGGATGCAGGTAACAGTGATTAGACCGCTTAACCATCATTGCTGTGTTTGTCGACATGACGCATGCAGATAGCTTTAGAGGCTGACAGTAGATTTAGAAAGGTTTTGAAGGTATTTTTGTAGTCTTCACTCGTGGTACACACGCCCAACTAGATGTCTGTCATTTGCTCACGTGACAGATCAACCAGAGAGTAAGAAGCTGGCCACGCAGAGTGACTTGGATTCAGCCACAGCACTGTGTGAGTTTCGTCCCACTGCTTTCTGGTCTGTTTGCCTCCTGCTTTGTGGTGTTTATAAGTCACAGTCAGCAGCAGTTAATATAGAGTTCCAGCTGTATTCCTGTATCAGTAGTCTGCCCCTTTACCCTTGCCTGTCCACACTTCCCCTGCACTGTCTGTGTCACATTCTCATCTCACGGACCATCAGTAATTCAAAACCTCTCTCTCTCTCTCTCTTTCTGTCTCTCAGCTATTGGAGCACAGCTAGCTGCTCTTGCACAACAGAGGTGAGATCTAATTCAGTTTATTGTCTCTTTATAATATATGAAAATGGACTCCCTTGTGTTGTGACAGATGAGATTAACAACAATGTAGGCATAATGGCTTTAAAAAGTCCACAAAGTGTTATCGTCTGACTTGGATTTACATTGTCTCTTACATTGTCTCCTCCTTGTCTTCCTCTTTTTTTCCCCTCATCTCCTCTCTCCTCTCCTCCCTTCCTGATGGTGCCAGGCCCACCTCCAGTTCAGAGGACTACAGTGTCCCAGACAGCATGGTGGGACTCAGTGAGTGCAGCGCTCATCTGCCTCAGCACATATTGAGATTGAGATACTGATTCCTTACTGCGATTAAAGGCCCAAATAGATGCCACTTCTGAGAGTGTGACCCATCATCAATACACCCCCTTTCTCTCCTTCGTTCCTAGTTATTGGCCGCGGAGGCGAACAGATCAATAAGATCCAACAGGAGTCGGGCTGCAAAGTTCAGATAGCCCCAGGTATTGTCCGTCCTTTCGTGGAACAACCATTGCTTACCGATGCAATGGTTAACTCCACTCAGTTAGCTTTTAATGTTTTTTCCATTGTGGTTTACAATTCTCATCTCCCTGCTGGTGTTGAGATTAGTTACACATTCACCTGTGTCTGTGTCCAGACAGTGGAGGTCTTCCAGAGAGGAGCGTCTCTCTCACAGGGTCCCTCGACTCCATTCAGTAAGTTTTAGACTGAATGCAAATAGGTTAATTATTGTTTGTTTTAATGTGAAGGAAATCAGAAAATGTGCTTCAAAGATATATATTCTGAATGCTGGAAGTACACTGCTGGTGGCTAATGATGGAGCAGGTTACCATGCGTACTCAACATTTGGTGAAAGATGATTATCTCCCTCACCAAAATGCCTCTGAAGGCAGTGACTTCTGTCAACTTTTCTGGCAATCGAGGAAATGGAGAATGATCTTCAGACCCCAAAGCTTACAGTCCTGTCTGCCTTCATATTTGGGCTGCAGCAGATATAAAAAACAGGACACATGAATTGGAATATATACATTTCTTAAAGTATATGCCTGCAAACCATTACTTGTTTCCAAATTTCTTTGTTGATCCAAACTGGTTTCTCACAGCCTAAATTCCACCAATATAGACAACATGCTGATGATGAAAATTGTAGATGTGGGGGGCGGGGCTCAAAATAATCCACACAATCTTTCTAAAACTGCTTGTTTGACCTAGTCAAACATTTATTTTGTTCATGATGGTGCAGTGTATATATTGGAGGCACCGTTCCTAATACACCATTTCTAGACTTGACTTTCTAGACTAAAATTATCCACTGCTTACTCTCATAAATATTACCCTATCCAATTGTAGGTTAGTGTGTCATTCGGTGTCCCATGGCATTATATCATAATAGCATTAAGGAAAGTGAGTCCACCTGTCAGAAGTTGACATGACTTCGTAAAATGGCTAATCCCTGTCTTTGCTCTTCTCTGACCAGGAAAGCCAAGATGCTGTTGGATGAGATAGTGTCACGAGGGCGGGGCACGCCCCCTTCTTCTTACCATGAGTCGACCAATGGGCAGAATGGCACAGTGCAGGAGATGATGATCCCTGCAGGCAAGGCTGGTCTTGTCATTGGCAAGGGAGGAGAGACGATCAAACAGCTACAGGTATATTCTGCATGCATGTGTGATTATTCCTATGTCGTTTTTTAGGAAATGGAATTATCTTGACGTGTATGTGCTCAGAGAAAGTAGTTAGATCTGCTACCTATGGAGCCACAGGTGTACCCCTGATGGCATAGTATCAAATCCCACCAGATCGTTCTCTCCTGTGCCTCTCCTGCTCTGTCTCCCTCTCTGCTTTCCTACTGTCGAAATAAATAAAAAGAATGCTAAAGGTTAGTGGACTGCCCACTGTCCAATCAACATATATGCTACCCATACAACAACAAAGTGAGTCCTGTTGTCGGATTGCAATTTTTTGTGATCAAGTATTTTTGCTGTTTATAAATTAAAAGGTTGCACGAATACAGCATGGAAACACAAAATTTGGCCAACCACCAGTGTTATTGAAGTGGTACACAAACATAATGCTTGGTTGCATGATATTCCAGGAGCGTGCCGGTGTGAAGATGATCCTGATCCAGGACGCCTCTCAGGGACCCAACATGGACAAGCCCCTGCGCATCATCGGAGACCCATACAAAGTCCAGGTACGGCAATGGGATCATCTTACCAAGTTCAAAATGAGCGTTTGTTTACACCCCCACCTCAAGATAATGCAAGTAATTATGTGTGATGCAGTGTTGCCATGTAATGTTGTCCTCCTCTTCAGCAAGCCCAGGAAATGGTGCAGGAGATTCTAAGGGAGAGAGACCATGGTGGCTTTGGTGAAAGAAATGAATATGGCTCCCGCATGGGAGGAGGCATCGATGTAAGTGTAAGTGTGTGTGTATGTGTGTGTGAGAGAGAGAGCAAGATTGGGAGGTGGTCAGTGGTCTATGAACCAAACCAGACTCAAAACACTGAAACCAACATCTATTTTCTGGTCAGATCCCAGTGCCGCGACACTCTGTGGGTGTGGTCATCGGCCGCAGCGGGGAGATGATCAAGAAAATCCAGAATGACGCTGGAGTTAGGATACAGTTCAAACAAGGTAGGACCGTCATATGGTCGATTGCTGACTTGAACATTACATTCAGACTCTCATGAGTGGTGTGACACAATGCAAGCATGTTTGTTTCTGTCTCTTTACATGAATAATGGTACAGTGTACCTACAAAAAAAAGTAGTGTTTAAGGACAACACAGTATTTCAGTCTTTCTAATCACGGCTCTTTTTTGACATGAAGTGACATGATGTTCTCAGTATGGGTGACTTGAATCTCCCTCTCAGATGACGGGACAGGTCCGGATAAGATTGCCCACATCAGTGGCCCCCCCGACCGCTGTGAGCACGCCGCCCAGATCATCAACGACCTGCTGCAGAGCATCAGGGTCAGGGAGGAGGGACAAGGGGTATGGACCGCTCTCCGTCTTGCTCTCTCTCACACACACACATGCACTGACACACTCTTAAGTATGCATATTTCTTCTCGCAACCTACAGAAATGTACAGTGGTAAAGTATCACCGTCTTAATTAGTTGCGGCTAACAATAAATGTATGGTAGCAGCCTTGAGGCCATCATTGTACTTCAGACTTTGCAGCTCAGAGCTGTTTTAATCTCCAGAATGCCTGCATCAGCTGAAATAAACCCCTGAGAAATGGAAATATCCTCATCCTGAAGGCTAAAGCCTAAGAAGCAGTGACTAGTGTACATTCATTATATATATTGTATAAGCTCCAACATAGAGAAGGTACTATGCTATAGTGAAGAGGCTCGGTCTCTGCTTCCCCATCCACAGGGCCCCCCAGGGCCACCGGGCATGCCCCCAGGCAACAGGGGCCGAGGCAGGGGACAGGGCGGCTGGGGCCCCCCTGGAGGGGAGATGACCTTCTCCATTCCCGCCCACAAGTGCGGCCTAGTGATTGGCCGGGGTGGAGAGAATGTCAAGTCCATCAACCAGCAGACGGGGGCCTTTGTGGAGATCTCCCGACAGCCGCCCCCCAACGGAGACCCCAACTTCAAGCTCTTTGTCATCCGGGGCTCACCGCAGCAGATTGACCACGCCAAGCAGCTCATTGAAGAGAAGATTGAGGTACTTTGCATCCTTGTTTTTGGGTACTAAACAAGTAGGTGCTTGTTTAGTACCCAGCGTTAAATCTAATTTCTATAGATTCGCTTTTATGTAATGTAACCTTTATCTTTTGCAAAATGCTTTGTGACTGTGTTATGAAAAGTGCTATATAAATTAAGATTATATATTTATTAAGTACATTAATGTAAAAAGATAATAAAATTAACTTCATTGATCCCAGAGGGTAAATTGGATCACTGCAGCAGCAACGAAAAGGATATAAATGAAATACAATCAACTGAACATATTGAACTACAAGGTCTTCATCATGTTAATACGGAGCTCCTATTGGCTTGAGAGAATTCTTCCTTTGTTGACAATAAGTAGACAAGCTGTGCCTTTACACAAATGTAAAGGGCACTGACAGTTGCATTTCCTGTTGTTTACTGTATATTCTTTCCAAGATGGCACTTGTTAGTCTGCCTCTGTGAACTGGTACCATTACCAACTTTGTCAACACTGCTGCACCAGAACAGTTCTTTAGTTTTGAATGTGTACTTGAATATGTTAATGTTTTATCTACTGTCATACAGCATATCTTGTTTACACTGTATGAGGTCCTCATATGTTTTGTCCTGCACCTGTACTGTGTAAGAGTCTTTTTATATATAGGAACTATTTAACTGGGTCAAATTCATGCGCACGTCTTATACTTGGCGAATTAGATGCAACATGCATTTACATATGGTAATGTTGTGTGTTCTAGGGTCCTCTGTGTCCTGTGGGTCCGGGGCCAGGTGGGCCAGGTCCTGCTGGTCCAATGGGTCCCTACAACCCCAACCCATACAACCCTGGACCCCCCGGAGCCCCTGGACCACCACAGTGAGTAGCTAATGGGCAACTACACACAGAAAATCTAAGAAGATCCAGGGCATCCAAATTGCTCATCAGGTCAGTGATGTGACGCTCATGAGGTTTTAATAAGGATTATTCTGTCTGTTCTCTTCAGTGGTGGTCCTCCAGGTCCTCACCAGTACCCCCCTCAGGGCTGGAGCAGCACCTACCAGCAGTGGCAGCCCCAGGCACCCCATGACCCCAGTGAGTTACCTCTGACTTTAGTCAAGTCAAACTTCAAACAAAATTGATATAGCACATTTCATGCTCAGAGCATCACAATGTGCTTTACAATTGACAAGAAATTTTAAAGTGCATATAAACAAGAAATATAAAATGCATATAATACTGTATATATAATGCATATTACTGCCTCTGCTGCTTGTCAGGGGTTAATGACATGATGTTATCTGAATATTGTAGTTTATTCTTGCTCATCTTAGCGCTTTGGTCTTCCTTATTACCGCGTAAAACCGTCTATGGTATTTTTACTCTAGGCTATACATTTACACTATATACCCCACCCAGTCATTTCAGATAAGTGACAATAAATTCCTCTGAATCTGGGACTGTCGACAGGAGCACTGATGGAAATATTGTGATGAGATGGAATGTCTTCGCCTTGAGCAGCTATGGCTAACCCTGTCTCTGTTTCCCCCCTGGTCTCCAAGCCCGGTCTCCAGGCCAGTAGCAGGGGCTCACCCTCACCCTATGAGGACCTCACCCCCTCCACCCTGCATCTTTTCTAGGCAAGGCAGCAGCCGCCGACCCCAACGCAGCCTGGGCAGCCTACTACGCCCAGTACTACCAGCAGCCGTCAGGGGCTGTGCCGGCCCAGCACCCTGCCAACCCGGCTGGAGGGGCCCCGGCCTCGGGTGAGCAGGCCCAGCCCGCCCAGACCCCCGGGGGCCAGCCAGACTACACCAAGGCCTGGGAGGAGTACTACAAGAAGATGGGTGAGACGAACACCTGCCTGTCTTGCCTTGACGTTTGTTCTTTATTTCTTTTGTTCTCTCCTCTCTCCTTGCTCTGTAAATCTACACGTACTGCACATTGTTAAACTGAAGTAAAGTTTCCCTTAACCTTCTGGTGTCCCGGCCAGTATCTTTCCAGCCGTATCCTCACATACACAAATGCCCCAAACATGTTTTTATCAAGAAAATAGGGAAGCCTTTAAAAAAAAAAAAACTGTCTGTCTTTCTCCTATGGTTAGAGTAGAACTATTGCACACATAAAATGTCTTGGCTTCCTTTTTTTTCAAGTTTTTGTTTTCCCTAGACTCGAATGAGCACCTTTCGTTGCAAACAGACTTTAACAGTTAGGAGAAGCATAAAACAAGGACAGCCTCTGGTATCTCCTCTCAATTTAAAAGTTTTTATCAAGTAGCTTTGTGGATTAGGGTTTCACCACTAATTTGGCAGGTAACCCCATATTGCAGTTGGAAATGGTGACAAATTCTCACCTTACTGATATTATCAGAGTAGCATGAGAGCATGAGACAATGTTATTGCTCATTAGTTTTAGTGCTGCATTTTTGAGGAGGGAGCCCTATTTCCACATCAGAGGAGTCCACATGAGGTTGTGTCTGCTGTAGATAGTGGAAGGTGGTAAGCCCCTGTATCCTGTGTCCTGCTGCCCCAGCCCAGGCAGGAGCCTCAGTCCCTGGAGCCCCAGCAGCTGGAGCCCCAGCAGCGGCAGGGGGGGCGCCAGCCCCAGCAGGAGGCCAGCCGGACTACAGCGCAGCCTGGGCAGAGTACTACAGGCAGCAGGCTGCTTACTATGGACAGACAGGACAGGCCCCCGGCCAGCCAGCCGCTCCCCAGCAAGGACAGGTCGGTACCGAGGCTGCGGCTGGGTTATCATCATGGGTCAAGGGATGGATTGTCGTCTGGTGGGCTGAAAGGTTACAGTGTAGAGACTGTTTGTTTCATGTTTTCTGTGCTGTGTGCCAACAGTATTAACACATTGACTTATGCTGTCATTCTATCTGCTGTATCTCAGTATGTTCTTTGTAAGAATGTGAAAGTTTCCATGTTATCTCTATCTTAAAGTGATGGGTTTTACAGTTGATAAATAACAAGTAGGTCCCCCAGTGGTTTTCAGGTGTAGCAAGTGCTTACTGTTACCACTTGTGTTTTAGACGCAGTGAGACGCCATGGCAGAAGGGACTCAGATGCCGGAGAGAATCAGGAAGCCAGGATGAAGAGAGAATATCTTGTAACCCCGAACTCTCTACCAGGATCTAGTTTATTTTAAAATTTAGTTTCAGTTTTTCTTTTTTTTTTTTTATTTGTTGTGGGGGGAGCTGAAACCCCTCCTCACCGCCATCCATCACCTGGACACTTTTTAATAAAAATGTGAACTGAACAAAGACATTTCTAGTGCTTTGCTGCTGAGAGGAGGGACAAGACTGATCCAGTCCAGTCGTGACAGCTACCACACCTTTCGCTATCTGAAAGCTTCTGTCTCTTCCCCTCCACATGTATGCCATTATGAACATGGAAGCCTTGAAACAATAACCTCATTGCCCAGGAGATTGAGCCGCCAATACATTTCATCTTCCTTTTATCAACTTGCATACAAGTCCCCTTTTTAAAGTTCTTAACTTCAAATCCTAGTGTTATATTTACTGAATTGCACATAGACCTGTGAAGATTACGATTATATAGCATATCTGGTAAAGGGAATAAGTCAGAGATTTACTTTTAAAGCTTATTCGTTTTGCTTAGAATTTTGATTTTGTGTTGAATTTGAAGCATTCCCTCTGCCCTAAGCTTGCTTGGTGTTTAGCTATTTCAACTTAAGTAATTTCGGATTGTTTCCCTTTGCTTATGAGTGTGTTCACCTTCTTTGTATGAGTGAGCCAGTTTTATAGTGTATGAATGCAATTCTACAGTGTTGATTCATGCATGTGGGAGAATAACTGGAAAGCTACAGGAGGTGGACAAAATAACAGAAAAACCTAACAATAAATGAATATCAAGCACCTAATAATAATAATGAGTGGGGCCACCCTTTGCCTTCAGAACAGCTTCAGTTCTCCTTGTGATGCTGCAGTGCGATGTTGGATCATTCTTCAAGAGGGAAAGCCTTCAGTTCTTTGAGGGATGAATGAGGAGGAAATCTGCTTTGTAGTTCCAGAGCCTCCCATAAAGATTGAGTGATGTTGAGAGCTGATGTTCAATTAAAATACCCTTGAATTTGCTTAAGGGTGAAAAAGGGTGAAAGATGACTCATCAGACCATATTACGTTTTTCTCCATTGCTGAGGGGTTCCAGGTTTTGAGGTGTTGACCACTGTTCCTCTTTGCCGATGTGGTTTGTCTGTATTTGGCATATGTTGTGATTTTTCAGGACTTTTCCCCTTGCCTCATTAAATAATTTAGCATTTTTGTCACCAATGCACCTGCAATTTGGATACCAACTGTTTCACCTCTTTTGAAGTGTTGTCTCATGTTGCTTTGAAAACTCATAAAAGTGGTGATTGTCAGACCTTTTAAAACTGACACATACTGCAACTTGGCATTCAACTTAATAAGAGTGGCCTGTGTAGCTGTTGAAGTTACTTCAAAGTTGAAGTCTTCTCCATGTGGAGTTTTTTCATTTTGTCCACCCCCTGTAGTTCATACAGCTACATACAGGTACTTGCACAATGGGAAGGGGCCTCCTGTGTGTATCATGCAAGGTTACAGTCAAAACTATACAATGTCTGTGTAGTTTGATGTTACAGTTGAACCATGCCATGCGTTTGTTTCTTTGCAACTTTGCATGCATCGGTTTTCACTTTTTATGCCTCGGTTTTTATGAACGTCACAAGAATTTGTCCTGTTCTTTTGCCCTGTCATAATCATTGTTCATGTACAAAAGAAGTAAATATGGTCAAAATTTAGTCTTCCAATGTGTTCCACTTTAGAATATATATATATATATATATATATATATATATATATATATATATATATAACA